>NW_005871671.1:295198-391118 GCF_000147115.1 Myotis lucifugus | reverse complement strand
TGATTTGAGGCGGTGAGTCCTAGGGGGCCAGCGGGCAGCTGTTTAGATTAATGGCTGTGGGTACAAAGCCTGCTTCCTGTTTTATTGGAAAAGATACATATTCACCATTCCGGTTTCCGGCTCCTGCCTATGTGGACTTTGCAGTGTAGAACCTCTCTTGTCTGCATGGGCCCTGTTGCCACCTGGCATCTTAATTAAAGACTCATCCTTTTTACACCCACACCTTTCCTTGCCTCCCCTTCTCCGTAGGAAGGAGGCGGATGAGGGGGAGGTCGAGGCGGAAGAGGACTAGAGAGGAGGAGGGGGAGGCGGAGGAGGAGGAGGAGGAGAGGGAAGAAGAGGGGGAGGAGCAGGAGGAGGAGGAGGACATGGAAGAGGAGGGGGAGGAGGAGGAGGAGGGGGATTGGGAAGAAGAGGGGGAGGAGGAGGAGGTGGAGGAGGAGGAGGAGGAGGAGGAGAGGCCTAGGGGAGAAAGAGAAGTTCACCCAGTCAGGGGTGGGAATAAGACCCTTCCCCGACAACTGCTGAGGTCTTCCCTCCCACACAGGAGGGGGGATGTTTCCAATCGTACAAACACAGATTGAAAAGATTCTTCCCCCCGTTTTTGTAAAACAAGAAGACACTAAGGCACAGTTTGCTTACCCAGGATTGACCGGGAGTTTGAAATGACTGTACCCTCACGGGAATCCTGTGGTGACTTAAATGCACAGACATGCGCAGACAGGATCACACTCACGGGATGGGCTCCAGCAATAGGACCAGGATATGATGCCACCCACCTCTGTTTCCACCCCTCATTGGGGGGAAGACGTAAGAATGTCTTCAATTCACAAATTATCTATGTTTGCAGTGTACACAGACACATAATTTACAACCCAAATCACATTCAGGGCTCAGCTCAAATGTGGTTCTCTCATTGAGGCTCCCTGATCCCACCAACCAGACACGATCTCTCCAAGCTCCGTACACCTCGGTCCTAACTCATTTCTCTCTTAGAGCTCTGAGCACAGGCAAGTTCCATAACGTGGATTTGCCTTCTATTACTGTGTCTTAGAAAACGCACATTCTTACTGAATCGCAGTGTTTCTCATCCACAGAATAGGGTTATTCGTGTGGGGAGAACAGATTTTTTAAAGGGCTATTTTATGACTGTGGTAACTAAGATTTAGAGAAGTTAAATAGCTTGTGTAGAGCTAAAAAGCTAATAATCAAAGTGTTTCTAAAAATGTTTGTCTTTATGCTTTCCATTGTATCATACTTATCTCCCACAGCATTGAATGTGAGTTGTAGAAAAATGATATTTCAGTACATACCTGCTTCACGAGTCTCTTCCTTTCCAGCATAAGAGGAATCACCCACCTAGAAAACTGGTTCTGTTGGCCTCGGGAATTGTTTTGTAAGTAGTCCATCGGCATGCTGTAAACAGACTGCAGCATTGTAAGAACTTCGCAGAAACAGCCGACTAAAAGGAAGGCAATTTAACACATAATCTAACAATCCTCCTTCAAGGGCATCAGTAAACGCTTTAAAACATATTCTGTGGTAAAGCTTAGAAAATCATTCTTTTTAGGTTCCTTCCAATGACCTCATGTGTAGGCATTTCCGAGATGAGCTGGCTGTCGGAGAGGATAACTGTATCTTGAAGACAATCCAGGCGGCCGTGGCCGTGCAGGGCGGAGAGGTCACTGAGCCACCGTAAGGGTCACACTTGTCAGTGGGGTTTGGCAGAAGGTCAGCCTGTTTCCCTAAAGGTAATAACATGCATGTCAGCTGGAAGCCGGCTCTGGAACTCAGCTGCTCAGAACTTCCATGAACAGAGATATATGCTTTGTCAGGTATGTAAGCAGAATTGACATGTTAAGAATGTTTTAGATCTATTTTAGAAAGGGCAATAAAATTGGCATACTCCTAATTTTTTTACAGATAGGGGATCACTTCCTAAGTTCAATTAATGTGTAACCACCATGGTATACAGCCGAAACTAATATAATATTTAATGTCAACTGCAACTGAAAAAACTCCACAGAGAAAGATCCTCTTAAACAATAACAAAGCTGGTAAACTTTCAGTACTAGATAGGAAGACCTATCTTAATAGTGAGACATTTTTATATGCTTTTATTGATTTTTAGAAAGAGAAGGAGAGAGAGAAACATCTGTTGGCTGCCTCCTGCACGCACCCTACTGGGGATCAAGCTCACACCCAGGCAACCTGGAATCGAGCTGGAGACGCTCAGTGCCTGGGATGATGCTCAAACACTGAGCAGCACTGGTCAGGGCATGGTCGTGAGGTCTTTATGGAAAAGCAAACAGTTGGAACATTGAAGAGAACAGAAAGTCCAGACCCACATACACAGTCACTTGATTTATGCCATAAAAATTACTCTGTGGATCGAATGGACAACATTTTCAATAAAAAGTGGTGCCTTGATTGAATGTCTTTATGGGAAAAAAGTGCATCTTGATTCCCTTCTTCCCAACAAATAAACTCAAAACATATTGCATGGACTATTTCTCAATACATTATGGATCTGAGTGTGAACAGAATTTAAAACACTTTTAGAGGAAAACAGAAAATTATTGTTATAACATTATGGTAGGTTAGGATTTCTAACATGGTGCACAAATAGTATTGTTCATAAAGTATATATAATAAATTTTAATATGTGACAATCAAAATATATTCATCATTAGTCACTATCTACACAAATAAAAGAGAAACATGCAAATTGGTTTCACTCCGCTATGCCCACCAGCCAATCAGAGCAACTATGCAAATTAACACAACAAAGATGGCAGTTAATTTGCATATGAGGCGCAGAGGGAAGACCAAAGGCTCCAGCTGGAGTGAAGACTGAAGAGTGAAGACTGAAGACTGAAGAGGCTTGACTTCTCTTTTGCGGCTGGACCAAAGGCCTGGGTCCTGGGTGCTGGAGGAAAACCGGTGCCAGCAGTCAGGGGAAGGAAGGCCTAGTGCTCGAATCTTCATGCAATGGGCTTCTAGTGAAGAGAATAAAAAAGCAAGACAAGAAGTGAAAAATATATTTTGGATTATCTAATCTAATAAAAGAGAAACATGAAAATTGACTATACCTTCATTGCGCCCCAAGCCACGAGCACCAGCCAGTCAGAGCGACTATATGCAAATTAACCCAACCAAGATGGTGGCCGGTAGCCACAGAGCTGGAGCAAGAATGAGGCTTGGTTGCCCTGGTGATGGAGGAAGCCAAGCTTGCCACCAGCCCTGGCCGGCTGTGGCCTCCATTAAAGGCAACAAAGTTTCAATTATAGAAGATAAATAAATCCCAGGTACCTGCTTCCAGCCAGCCTCCACTGGGAGCTTGGGTGGCTGGGGGATGTGGCCAGCCTGCAAACAGCCATCAGCCCCTCACCCAGGGTGGCCAAGCACCCCAGGGGACCCCACCTGAAGGGGCTGTGGCCAGCCTGCAAATAGTCATCAGCCTCTCACCTAGGCTGCCCAGGAACCCAGTGGGGACCCCCACCCTGAAGGACCTGTGGCCAGCCTGCAAACAGCCATCAGCCCCTCTCCCAGGCTGGCCACACCCTCATGGGATGCGGGTCCCCGCTAGGGGGCTTGTCAGCCTGCAACCAGCCATCAGCCCCTCACCCAGGCTGGCCACACCCTCAAGGGGTGAGGGTCCCTGCTGGGGGGCTTGACCAGCCTGCAAACAGCCATCAGCCCCTCACTCAGGCTGGCCAGGCACCCCACCAGGGACCCCCACCCTGAATGGGCTGTGGCCATCCCGCAAACAGCCATCAGCCACTCACCCAGTCTGGCCAGGCACCCCAGTGGGACCCCCACCCTGATCTGGGACACCCTTCAGGGCAAACCAGCCAGCCCCCACCCATGCACCAGGCATATAATAAAAGGGTAATATGCAAATTGATCCTAACAGCAGAACAACTGGGAATGACTGGTCACTATGACACCCACCGACCACTAGGGGGCAGATGCTCAATGCAGGAGCTGCCCCCTGGTAGTCCGTGCACTCCCACTGGGGGAGCTCTGCTCAGCCACAAGCCAGGCTGAAGGATCCTCTCCCGCCTCCTCAGCAGCGCTAAGGATGTCCAACTGCAGCTTAGGCCTTCTCCCTGCTGGCAAGTGGCCTTCTCCCTGCTGGCAAGTGGACATCCCCCGAGGGCTCCTGGGCTTCCAGAGGGATGTCTGACTGCCAGCTTCACCTAAGCCAGCAGGTGGACATCCCCTGAGGGGTCCCAGACATCCCTTGACAGACTGAGAGAGGGCACAGGCTGGGCTGAGGGACCCCCTACTCCCCCCCGAGTGCACAAATTTTTGTGCACCAGGCCCCTAGTATATATATATATCACACTGTTGGAGGTTTCCTAAGTGCTTCATCTGACCTTAGGATGATGAAACAATCCGACTTTCCTGTCTCCTTGAATAGTCTCATTTTTGTTTTTGCATCTTCCCAGTTGCACTGCCTTGGTCATTTAACAGTTTGTTTGCCAGCCCTCATTCCTGCAGACAGGATTCTGGTTTCCAGCGAGATCTGTGTATAACTTGGTCTCCCAACCTCCTAACTACCCAGTCCTGTTCATGTCCTCTGCTCCATGAGTGACTTAGGTCATTAAGAAATAGTCCCCGGAGTCTATTTAATCTAGGTAAGTGAGGTGGCACAATGCAGAGCATCTAATTCACCCCTTATTTGCATCATCTGGTGAGCTTTGAAATACATACCCCAGGACATTTGCAACCAGGGAGGCAGTGGGCATCAGCAGCTCGCCCCGGGCCACCCCCTGAGCCTGTCCCCAAGGCCCCTCTCCTCTGAGTCTCCAGGGAGCTGACAGCAGCCCGGACTTGGCTCACTTCTTTCCCATAAGGCAGCCCTGCTTAGTCCCTCTCCCGTTGCTGCTTCTGTCCTAGGCCCTTCCTTGTTTCACTGAGCCCAGCTTTAATAACCGAACTCGCAGAATCACCTGGACTCCTGTTGTGAAATCTTTCCTGCATAAAGTCAAGAACCCACACTTTCCTGCCAGCCGGAGTCCAGCCCCAGGCCAACGGCTCCAGCTAGGTGCCACCTCCGTAACCTCCTCCACGTAGACGCCTCTCAGCCAGCGGTCAGGCTGAGCTGCTTCACTTGGCGGCAGCTCCCAAGAAGGTAGAAGGGAAACCAGTGCTTCTGAATTAGGCTCTAAAGTCAAAGCAAGTCCGTCAACACCCACCCAGGCCCAAGGGGCAGGGAACCAGGTTGCACCTCCGATGGGAGAAGTATCACAGCCACACTTGCCCTGGAAGAGGCCATGTCCCAGGACATGATCATTCCATGAGCTCCTATGAAAAGGTGGCTACCGGGCAGAATGAATTGGCCAGGGAACCTGGTGTAGGTCTATTTCCATGGCTGACTAAGAAACGTCCAAACTGCCCGGCTAGTGTGGCTCAGTGCTTGAGTGTCAACCTATGAAGCAGGAGATCACCGTTTGATTCCCGGTCAGGGCACATGCCTGGGTTTCAGGCTCCATCCCCAGTAGGGGGTGTGGAGGAGGCAGCCGATCAATGATTCTCTCATCATTGATGTTTCTATCTCTCTCCCTCTCCTTTCCTCTCTGAAATCAATAAAAATACATATATTTTAAAAAAGAGACATCCAGCTCTAACCTGTTTGGCTCAGTGGATGGAGCATTGGCCTGCAGACTGAAAGGTCCCAGGTTTGATTCCGGTCAAGGGCATGTACCTTGGTTGCAGGCACATCCCCAGTAGGGAGTATGCAGGAGGCAGCTGATTGATGTTTCTCTATCATCAATGTTTCTAACTCTCTATTCCTCTCCCTTCCTCTCTGTAAAAAACTCAATAAAATATATTTTTAAAAAATAAAAAGAGACATCCAAATCTGTGGAGAATTTTTATGAGTTTATTTGAGCCAAACTGGTGACAACTGCTGGGCAGGGGCAGTTCCTGTTATGCATTGGAATGAAGGAGGGGACATAGGAAGATTATATGAAGCTGGGGAAAGCAGGTGGGGATCAGATTGCAGCTGGCTGCTGAGATTATGTGCTCCCTTGAGGGTAACTACACCTTGGAGGGGTATGACTAATGGCATTTCAAAGGTGTGTTAACCTAGACGCACAAGAACAATGGGCGGACCTGCTTAAAATCCTTTCTCTAAAGAAGTTATAGGCTTGGCGACTCCCCACCATGACCTGCTCGGTTGTAATTTATGACCAGATCACCCTGTGAGGTTACAACTATAAATGTGTAATTTATAACTTGGGCTTGTGGTATACGGACTTGTAAGCATGCTTGCCATGAGTTAGTTTCCTCACCCAGCCATCTCTTGCCGTACTCACCAACCAAATGCCTGCGTTCACAGTGCTGAGGCAGATCCTGGGGTCCCCAGACTCTTGTGATCTGATGAACAGACACCCCTCGGGCCCTGTCTGATATACCCACTGGCCTAGACATGTATTCATCAGGTCAGCACATACCTGTGGAGCTTACATTAGGCTCTAGATACTCCGCTAAGACGGTATGCAATATGAATAGGCTGACATAGTCTTGCTATAAACACGCTCAGGAAGCTGCCGTTTCGGGGATGGGTGTGGGGAAATGCCGGGCACACAGGGAAATGTAAGGGATGCAAGCAGTGATACCCGGGTCTCCATTGTCTCCCTCTGGGTGTTGTAAGTTTAGACCCTAAACCAGACAACTCCAAATTTGCTGGCCACAATGCATCCTGAGGAAGAGTTTTTAAAAAACAAAACAAATCATATCGTCTTCTAAAGGTAAATTACATTGTTCTCAAGGCCTTCAGCGGGTTCCCAAACTGCCTGTTGTTTGTCAGTAAGAACTCTGAAACTTCGAGCGGGCTTCTCTCAGTGCCCTGCAGCGTGGGCGCTGGCCTGGCTGGCAGGTGGCTCTCCTTCCCGCAGAGGCAGAGCACACTGTGGGCGCTCGCCCGGCCTGCTGAGCTCCCCTGTGTGCACACAGCTCTTCTTAATACTCCTGACAGCACTGCGGGGGGTAATTATTATTCCACTTCACAGAGGAGGAAACTGAGGCTCAGAGCTAATAACTTGCTGACAGTCTGCCCGACTGTCTGACTTCAGAGTCTATGGGTGTAAACACATGCAGGCTTCTCAGAGGTGGGGAATGGATTCAGAGGTGTCGGCCTGGGCTCCCTGTGCAGGGAGCGACTCAAGTGTCTTCTTCTTTTTGTTTGTTTGTTTTTTATCTCTTATCTATATATCTATATCTCTATCTCTATCTCTATCTCTATATATATCTATATCTATATATAGAGATAGAGATAGAGATATAGATATATATATTTCAGAAAGGAAGAGGGAGAGAGAGGTATAAACATCAATGATAAGAGAGAATCATTGATCAGTTACCTCCTGCATGCTCCACACTGGGGATTGAGCCCACAATCCAGGCATATGCCTTGACTGGGAATCGAACCATGACTTCCTCATAGGTTGATGCTCAACCACTAAGCCATGCTGGCCAGGCTCAAGTGTAAACTTTTAAAAAAATACATACTTTTTTTTATTTCAGAGAGGAAGGGAGAGAGAGAGAGAGAGATGGAAGCATCAATGATGAGAGAGAGTCATTGATCAGCTGTCCCCTACACGAGCCCTACTGGGGATCTAGCCCACAACCCAGGCATGTGCTCTGAGTGGGAATCCAACCATGACCTTCTGGTTCACAGGTTGACACGCAACCACTGAGCAACCCGGCTAGGATCAAATGTAAACTTTGATAGCCTTTCTAACTGAGGTTATATAGTTAATACATTGAGAAGATTAAATGAAGGTGCATTTCCTACAACTTTAAACTTGTGCGCCTATACTAGATCATACTGTCTATATCACAGGCCAACAAGCTAAGGTCCGGGCCAAATTCAGCCCACCATCTGCTTCTGTAAATAAAACTTTATTTGAACACATCCATGTTCTTTGTTTACACGTTGTCAGTGACTGTTTTGACATAACAAGGAGTGGAGCAGCTGTGACAGATCATGTCACACCATGTGTGGCCCACAAAGCCCAAACTATTACTACCCGGCCCTTTACAGGAGTTGTTTGCTGATCCCTGGCCTATACTATGAATTAATTTTAAAAATAATTCTTGTGCCCTGCAGTTGTGGCTTAGAGGTTGAGCTTCGACCTAGGAACCAGGAGGTCTAGGTTTGACTCCCGGGTAGGGTACATGCCAAGGTTGTGGGCTCGCTCCCCCGTATGGGGCATGCTGAAGGCAGCCAATCAATGATTCGCTCTCATCATTGATGTTTCTATCTCTTCCTCCCTCTCCCTTCCATCTCCTAAATCAATAAAAATATATTTTAAAATAAATAAATCAGATAAGAAGAAGAAATAAAAGGCATCCAAATTGGAAAGGAGGAAGCAAAACTCATTATTTGTATATGACATGATACTGTATATAGAAAAACCTAAAGATTCCATAAAACACTACTAGATTTAATAAATGAATTTGGAACCATAGCAGGATACAAAATTAATACCCAACTATCCATAGCATTTTTATACACCAATAGTGAACTCTCAGAAAGAGAAACTTAAAAAAATCCCATTTACCATTGCAACAAAACATTAAGATACTTAGGAATAAACTTAATCAAGGAGGTAAAAGACCTGTACCCTGAAAACTACGGGACATTGAAGAAAGAGATAGAAGCAGATATGCAGAAGTGGAAACTATACCATGTCTATGAATTAGTAGAATCAACATCATTAAAATGTCCATACTTCCCAAAGCAATCTATAGATTCAATGCAATCCCTATTAAAATACCAACAGCATATTTTACAGACCTAGAACAAACACTCCAAAAATTTATATCGAACCAAAAAAACCCTGAATAGTTGCAGAAATCTTGAGAAAGAAGAAGAAAGTTGGAGGAATCACAATACCAGATATCAAGTTATGCTACAAAGCCACTTTATTCAAAACAGCCTGGTACTGGCACAAGAATAGGCATATAGATCAATGGAACAGAACAGAGAACCCAGAAATCAGACCAAGCCATTAAATTCAATTAATACTTGACAAAGGAGGCAAGAGCACACAATGGAGTCAAGACAGTTTCTTCCATGAATAGTGTTGGGAAAATTGGACAGGTACATGCCAAAAAATGAAACTAGATCACTAACTTACACCATACACAAGAATAAACTTAAAATGGATAAAAGACTTAAATGTAAGGCGTGAAACCATAAAAGTCCTAGAAGAAACCATAGGCACCAAAATCTCAGACATCTCTCATAGCAATATCTTTACCGATTCATCTCCTAGGGCCATGGAATCTAAGGAGAAAATAAACAAATGGGACTACATCAAAATAAAAAGCTTCTGCACAGCCAAAGAAACCATCAACAAAATAACAAGAAAGCTTGCTACCTGGGAGAACATATTTGCTAATGATACATCTGATAAGGGGTTAATCTCCAAAATATATAGGGAACTCATACAACTCAACACAAGGAAGACAAACAATCCAATCAAAAAATGGGCATAGGACCTAAATGGACACTTCTCCAAAGCGGACATACAGAAAGCTAAGAGACATATTAAAAAATGCTCAAAGTCACTGATCATCTGAGAGATGCAAATCTGAACGACAATAAAATATCACCTCACACCTATCAGAAAGGCTATCATCAACAAATCAATAAATAACAAGTGCTGGAGAGGATGTGGAGAAAAGGGAACCCTAGTACACTGCTGGTAGTAATGCAAACTAGTGCAGCCATTACGGGAAACAGTATGCAGTTTCCTCAAAAAATTAAAAATGGAACTTCCATTTGTCCCAATCATCCCACTTCTAGGAATATATATCCTGAGAAATCCAAAACACTCATCAGAAAGAATATACCCCTATGTTCATAGCAGCACAATTTATAATAACTAAGACCTGGAAACATCCCAGTGCCCATCAGCAGATGAGGGGATAAAAAAATATGGTACATTTACACAATGGAATACTATGCAGCAATAAAAAAGAAAGAACTCTTACCATTTGCAACAGCATAGATGGATCTGGAGAATATTATGCTGAGTGAAATAAGGCAGTCAGAGAAAGACAAATACCATATTATTTCACTTATATGTGGGATCTAATGAACAAAATAAACTGATGATCAGAAATAGACCAGAGTTGTAGAAGCATGAACAGACTGTTGAACCTCAGAGGGAAGGCAGGGGAGGGTAGGCGGGAAGAGATCAATCAATGAACTTGTATGGACATATGCATAACCCGTGGACAATGGGGTGGTGAGGGCCTTGTGTGTGTGTGGTGGGGGGAGGATGGGAGCAGGCTGGAAAAGGTAAATAGGGGAGAAAGAAGGACCTATGTAATACTTTCAACAATAAATATTTTTAAATAAATAAATAAATAAATAATATTTTAATTATCTTGTGATAGCAATATTATGTCACATCATTGTGTTTAAAATGTTTGTGCTTTTAAGAATACCACAGGTTTTGGAAACTCTGGTGTATTTTTTAATATATCAAGAGTCAAAAAAAAAAAAGTGGCTCAGCCAGCCTAGACCTCTGAGAGGCAGCAGCTTCACCATAATCATTCATCTTTGGATACTCCGTGTCAAGCACAGGGCCTGAGACTTGGTGGGGGTGAGGGGGTGGTCGGTAAATTTTTGCTGATGCAGTGGTTCTCAACCTTCCTAATGCCACAACCCTTTAATACAGTTCCTCATGTTGTGGTGACCCCCAACCATAAAATTATTTTCGTTGCTACTTCATCACTGTAATTTTGCTACTGTTATGAATCGTAATGTAAATATCTGATATGCAGGATGTATTTTCAGGGGTCGTGACCCACAGGTTGAGAACCGCTGGGAGGATATGCCTAATACGAGTTTGCCCAGGCTGCCATAACATAATACCACCAACTGGGTACTAAACATCTTAAACAACAAACATTTATTTTCTCACACTTCAGGAGGCTGGAAGTCTGAGCTCAAGGTGTCAGAAGGGCTGGTTGCTCCTAAGGCCTCTCTCCTCGCCTTGCAGACGGCAGCCCTCTTCCTGTTGTTGCCGGACAGGGGACTGGCCCTGAATGGTCTGCCTCTGGTCAGCAGGTAGGGTGTGGGTGTTTGACTTCGTGCAGGAAAGACTTAATAGCAGGAGTCCAGGTGACTATGAGGGTATGTTTATTAAATCCTGGAACAGTAAAGCAAGGAAGGGCTTAGCACACAAGAAGCAGCAGGAGCGCCTGGGCTGGGCTGCTTTGTTCTCTAAAAATGTTAGAGGCAAAAATGAGCCCAGGTGGGGCTGCGCTGGCTCTTGGGGAAGCTGGAGAAAAGGGGGCCTTGGAGGCAGGTGTGGGGCTTAGCTAGGATGAGTTACCATTGCCCATTGCTCTCCTGGTTACAAGTCTTGGGGTCCCTTATAGTTTAGGAGATGCATGCCTTTGGGGGAAGGAGCGGGGTGGGGGCGGTAAAGGGGGGAGAAGAGGGAGCAGCGACAGGTGCAAGGGTGCACCCAAGAGGGAGTCTGGGTGCTGGGTCCTGGGCCCTTTGTCTTGGGGCTTTACCTCTTTGCAGGTGGGAATCTTAGGGGAGGATTTCAGCAGACTACCCATCAGCTTTCCAGGTGTGCCTTTCAGGGTCATGGTCTCTGCTGATCGGTCAGCACCAGGGTAGGGGGCCTTTGGTCATTGCAGCTGGTCCTGACATCACCCACCTGGTTTTGCCGCTTTTCTGGGCCTGGAGCTGAAATACAACTGAGGCCTCACTCTTGCATCTGCTGCAAATTGCTCGGCCAGTTTGTTCAGCTCTCTGTCCCAGTTTCCCCCATCCACTTGCCAAGGAATCTTCCTCGCTTCTTGCCACCCTGCCTCACTGTGTCCTCACTAGGCTTGTCCTCTGTGCACCCTGGAGTCACCCTGGGGTCTCTCTGTGTGTCCTCATTTCTTTTTCCTAGAAGGACAGCAGTCATAGTGAGTAGAGCCTAGCCCAATGGTCGGCAAACTGCGGCTCGCCAGCCACATGAGGCTCTTTGGCCCCTTGAGTGGTGCCATGAAGTTTCAATTGCACTGTACGTGCGCGCCCGCACGTGGTATTTTGTGGAAGAGCCACACTCGAGGGGCCGCAGTTTGCCAACCACTGGCCTAGCCTAACGGCCTCCTTTTAACTTAACCACCTCTTTAGAGCACCCTCTCCAAATACAGCCACATTCCGAGGCTCTGGGAGTTAGGGCTTTGCCATATGAGTTTTGAGGGGACACAATTCAGCCCAAAAGAGCTTACCCGCCCCTCTCCACCTCCAGCCCACCTCCCCTGTCGCCCTCACCCTCCTCTGTGGCTGCTGCCCAGACCTCAGACTGGAGAACCTAGGGATCTCTGCTATGCTCTCACTGATAATTGACCCAGAGTCTAGCCTGAAGGATTCTGGTCCCTCACAGACTTGCCCAGAGGCAGGGAGAGAGGTGAGGAGGCAGCCCACTCTTCACCTGATTGGAATACTCTCCTCAGTGGAAGGGTAGCCGGCCCCTCACTTAGTAGGTGCGCTCAGGTGGCACCAGTCGGGAGCCGGTGGGTCTTCTAGGTCTCAGCGCCCTCCCAGACTCCCCTCACATCCTTGATGCGGCCCTTCTGGGTGGCTCCTGGGATCTCCTGGTCCAGGTTTTAGGGTCCCAGTGAAACAGGGCTCAGCGTGTGCGATGCGTGCCTTTGCCGCTAGAAGGCTCAATGGCGCCGCAGCAGGAGAACGCTGGACTTCGAAGCAGGTGCGTCCTCAGGACTTTCAGAGCTTATTTTTCAGGCTACCAAATGCTAAGCACCGAGTTGAAGGAAGAAAAAGCCACTGCGGGAGAAACCAAGATGGCGGCATAGGTAAACACCGGAAATTGCTGCCTCCCACAACAACTTCAAAAATACAACGAAAAGACAAAACGGACATCATCCAGAACTACAGGAAGCCTGGCTGAGTGGAAATTCTACAACTAGAAGGAAAGATAAAAGCACACTGAGACTCAGAGGAGCTGCGGAAGTAAAGTGCAGAGGCTGGAGCGCGCACGCGGAAAGGGGCTGGCACCTGAGGACGCGGCTGTCTTTTTGAATCGGGAGGGAGTCACAAGCTCTTGACTGCTCAGAACTCTGGTTCCGGGAAGTCTCTGGGGACCCAGGACTCATACGGGGAGAAACTGGACTGTCTGGCAGCAGGCAGAACTTGGAACTTGAGGGCGGCTTTCCCTTAGAGGTGCTGGCAGCAATTATCGGGACACTGAGATGCAGGGCCCCTTAGGGCAGGGTTGAGGAACAGCCATAGCTGCTTGCCCCGCACTGTTGATTCCCTGAGACCATGTCCCACCCAGGCTGCAGCATAGGCTTTTGCATATGAATGCCCTGGCCCTTTGCAACCTGAAAATTACCTAACAAATTGCGACTGGGCCAGACAGACCCAGAACTTCCAAGAGAAGGTCCAAGGCCCCACAGAAGCTTGCATTGCTTCACAGCTGGGCCTCATCTGGGCACCTCCAAACCCCCAAAAAGGAAGGGGAATCTGCAGATCTCTTCATAGCTCCTGCTGGGTAGCCTCAGGCAGAGGCTAAATTAGCACCTTCTTAGATCCAAGAGCCAGTGTACCCAGTGGTCAGAGTGGGACCAGCCAGACAACAACTCCTCAGATCCATAAGGGACACACTCAGGGGGCAGACTCAGTGAGCACCAAAGCCCCACTGAAGCAAGTCTTGCCCCAGAAGGGTGTCTTCAGCACAGAAGTTCTCCCACTGCAGACACAGCTGATTCTCACTGCCAATTGGCCTGGAGGTCAATTCCTCCCAGTGATACCTACAACAATCAAGGCTTAACTACAACAAGACTGCGCACAAAGCCCACAAGGGGGTGCACCAAGAGTGTCCACCTCAGGTAACTGGGGAGGCTGAGCCACTGGGTCCCATAGGACACCTAGCACACAAAGCCACTCTACCAATACAGGGAAGCATAAAAAATGCAGAGACAAAGAAACAGGTCAGAAATGACAGAAATGGAGGAAAGCAAACAACTGGATATAGAGTTCAAAACCACACTTTTAAGGTTTTTCAAGAATTTTCTCAAAACTGCTGATAAATTTAGTGAGACCCTGGAGGATATGAAAAAAGACCAACTAGAAATTAAGCATACACTGACTGAAATAAAGAATAATATACAGAGATCCAACAGCAGACAAGAGGATCCCAAGAATCAAGTCAAAGATTTGAAATATGAAGAAACAAAAAATACCCAACCGGAAAAGCAAAAAGAAAAAAGAATCCAAAAATACGAAGATAGTGTAAGGAGCTCTGGGACAACTTCAAGCGTACCAACATCAGAATTATAGGGGTGCCAGAAGAAGAGAGAGGGCAAGATATTGAAAACCTATTTGAAGAAATAATGACAGACAACTTCCCCTACCTGGTAAAAGAAATAGACTTACAAGTCCAGGAAGCACAGAGAACCCCAAACAAAAGGAATCCAAAGAGGACCACACCAAGACACATCATAATTAAAATGCCAAGAGCAAAAGACAAAGAGAGAATCTTAAAAGCAGCAAGAGAAAACAGTCCGTTACCTACAAGGGAGTACCCATACGACTGTCAGCTGATTTCTCAATAGAAACCATGCAGGCCAGAAGAGAGTGGCAAGAAATATTCAAAGTGATGAATAGCAAGAACCTACAACCAAGATTACTTTATCCAGCAAAGCTATCATTCAGAATTGAAGGTCAGATAAAGAGCTTCACAGATAAGAAAAAGCTAAAGGAGTTCATCACCACCAAACCAACATTATATGAAATGCTGAAAGATATTCTTTAAGAAGTGGAAGAAGAAAAAGGAACTCTTACCATTTGCCACAGCATGGATGGAACTGGAGAGCATTATGCTAAGTGAAATAAACCATTCAGAGAAGGATAAATACCACATGATCTCACTCATTTGTGGAATATAATGAACAACATAAACTGATGAACAAGGACAGATCTAGAGATGGAGAAGCATTGATGAACTGTCGGACCTTGGAGGGAAGGTAGGGTTGGGTGGGGGTAAGGGGGAAAGATCAACCAAAGGATTTATATGCAAGCATATAGGCCTAACCAATGAACACGGACAACGGGGGCGGGGGGGGGGCTGAGGGCATGAGCAGGAGGGGTAATGTGGGGATAAGGACACATATGTAATATCTTAATCAATAAAGAATATATTAAAAAAGAATGTTATAAAAAATTAAAAGAAAAAAAAGAAAAAGCCACTGCGCTTAACCACGGAGCTTGTAGACTGGGGGTGGGGGGAGGCAGGGAGGGGGGAGAATGGTAACTGATCCTTAGTCTTGCCCCCCGCCACTCCCAATTCATAATAAAATTTTCAAACAGCCACCGAACACACATCAGCCACTGCTTAGATTTCACCACTCACGCTGCTATTCATGCTTTATCATGCCTCTGTCACCCTCTTCCATACAACCATCTACGTTATTTTTCATGTATTTCAAACCAAGCCGGGCATACCATTTGGAGACATTGTGTAATGGGGCGACCCGCGGAGACGACCACCAGGGACTCAGATCAAGATTTAGGAGCCTTGTCCTAACCGGTTTGGCTCAGAGGATAGAGCGTCAGCCTGCAGACTGAAGGGTCCCAGATTCGATTCCGGTCAAGGGCATGTACCTTGGTTGTGGGCACATCCCCAGTGGGAGGTGTGCAGGAGGCAGCTGATCGATGTTTCTCTCTCATCGATGTTTCTAACTCTATTCCTCTCCCTTCCTCTCTGTAAAAAATCGATGAAATATATTAAAAAAAAGATTTAGGAGACTTTATTAAGCTGGCCAGCGACTACAGTTACAGCACCCCGCTGAACCAGAGGCTGAACTGCAGTGCCAACTACAGGAGCTAGAGCGTTTTTATTTGCAAAAACCACAAAGTTAGTTACAAAGCCTTGTTTACACAATTTGTTCCTGACACAGTACAGCATCAGTACAGTGACCACCTTCCTATCTATGTGTCCTAGGAACAGAGAGCATGGCATGCCCTGGTCAAAACGTCACCACATTCCTATCTATGTGTTCTAGGAACAGAGAGCATGGTGTGCCCCGCCTGGCCAAAGCGCCAGATATGCAGCCCAGCACATTCCCTCAGGAAAAAGCCCAGCTGAACCAGAGCCTAGGGTCTGAGGGCAGAGAGAGGCTCTGACCCCAGAGATTTGAAGGCGGTGCCAGTGGAGGAGATGAGTGTGGACCCGGGCCATGGGACGTTCTCTGTACCCTCTTCAGTGCTGTGGGCCAACAGAGGAGATGCTCAGAAAGCTGTTCAGTGCACATGGAGCAGGGTGGAGTTTCTGTCCAGGTGCAGGTGGCAGTCAGGGTTCAGAAACAGCTTGCTGCTGCTTAAACCCTACAGCATTCTGCAACGTGGACGCCAGGGGGCGCTTAAGGCCATGCTTTGTCCACGTGCTGGTGGGAGATGAAGTCAAACAAAATGTGGGTTCCCAGGGCAGCCATGACATCAAGGGTCCCTGCCCCAATGATCATCAGTCAATTTCCCCAAAAGTCCCATTGTCCTGGGCCTCAAGAAGGTCACGTCACATTCTTAGAGCAGATGGCTCCTGAGAGACTAATTATTCCCAACCTATGACTCATAGTAACACAGCGCAGGCCCAGAAGAAACAGACTTGCTCAAGGCTCTGAAGGATTGTAGAGTTAAATTTTATAAAACCTAAATTAAATTCATGTTTGAGTATTTCATTACATTTTCTTTAATTGACTGTATGTTACTGAATAGTGTGAAAAATACATAAAGTTATAAACATATATATGATGAACACAAATATTTTTAAACTTCATATAAAGGAGGGCAGGGAGACCTCTCTTCGTGGCAGCTGACAAACGCTGTGGCCCAGGAACTAAGACCACAGGTTCCAAAGGAGCTGAGGTGAGTTGCTCACAAGCTGCAGGTGGGTCCACATCTGGGAGCTCAGTGACAGCTGTGCCTGGAGCCTGCTCTGGCTCAGGAGAGGGCACCAGAGTTGGTGTTTCCTCTTCAGGTGATTCTTCATCTTGCTCTGGAGCTGCTTCTGTAGATCCAGGAAGAGAACATGTTACCACCATGACTGCCTTTTGTGTGCCTTCCAAGGAAGAAACCTCCCATCTCCATCACTGAAGTCCCAATTCAAGGCCCCACCCCAGGACAACCTCCAGACTGCAGGCCACTGGGCACTGACCTGAGCGCCTCTGTGCTCCTGCCTAAGCCCAGCCTCTGCGAGCTCTTCTCTGTGTGTGCAGCCACATGCCCTCCCCACCAAACCACACCACCCAAATCCACATGCACAGCTGACTCCCTCCTTTTTTTCTAGCAGAAGCCCTCACACCTCTGCCCTCTTCTAGAAATCTCACAAGGCATGGGTTCCAGGCTGTTGCCAGCTTCTCCAAGTCACAATCCCCATACTCCCCTTAAGGCTCTGATCCAAAGCCCATTCATTTTTTTGCTGGTCCAGAGATCCACTTTCTGCTTCACAATACATGTAGATCAGAGATACTTTGAGGAAGAAGTCATATCGGCTGTGCTGTGGATGCTACCTGCCTGTGCAGCATCGTGTGACTGAATCACTCCTGACTAGAAGGAAGTACTGGAGTGCAGTCCTGAGGTCAGGGCCTTTGCTGAATGAATGAGCCCAAACCATCCCCATCTCAGATAGCTGGGTGAGCCCGGGGTCCCCCTGCTCACCCCTGGAATATCTAATCTGGATTCACCCAGGACAGGGACCCCTAATGGAATCTCCAACATCTTTATCAAAAGAGAAAATAGCTTAGCCTAAGGCCTGAGGAGAATCACAAATAAGGCAGAAGTTTCTTTAAAAGAAGAGAAAATGGCCAATTGGAACAACACAGCTCCTCCAGCACACCTCTCCAGAGTCCAGGCTCCCAGCGGGCCTTTTCCCAGGAGGAACCCCACTCCCGCCACCCCAAGTCCCTACAATAACCCTATGAAGCTGGGCCTAGGCTCTCCCCATGTTCAGAGAAACAAACACTCAGGGAGGTGCAGTGATCTGGAGACTCACAGCAAGCAGGTGGCTGAGTGACCACTGTGCTGTGGAGGGGCAGGGGCTCACCTGGTACATGGTTGGTCCCACACACGTTGGTTAGTCCCAAAAGTTCTGTATTAACACAGAAGGGTGGGTGCGGACCAAGGTGGGGACTCTGCCCAGGAAGCTGGGCACCAAGTATTTGACCAGTTTTTCCATTAACTGTTCCTGGGAGGTCTGCACCTTACATGTCCATTTTTATTTTTAATTTTTTTCGCCCTGTGAGGGTCAAGCTTATTTGGAAGCCTGAGTGAGTGATGTTGGGGACAACATGGAGGCCCAGGGGTGAGCTGACAGGCCTCCATGTTAGGTTTAGGATGCCCCCAATGGGAGGTCAGCTCTGCGTCCTGGCACAGGGTGGAGCCAGCTCCCTGGGAAGCAGAGGCCTGGCTCCAGGAAGGGCAGGTGGAGTAGGGGAGGACAGTTCTCCCTGGGTGGGTCAGGGTCCAGAAAAACAGACTTGCTCAAAGCTTTGAGGGTTTTTAGGGTTAAATTTTATAGACTCTAAATTAAGTTTATGTTTAGGAGTATTTCAGTATATTTTCTCCCTGGTACACTGTATGTTATTAAATATCATAAAAATATAGTAAAATTATAAACATATGTAACATGAACAGAAAACTTTTAACACTGCATCTAAACGGGGTAGGGAGGTGCCCTCTCTGCCATGGCTGCTGACACGCGCTCTGGCCCGGGATCTGGCACCACAGGCCGCGCAGAAGCTGGGGTAAGTTGCTCAAATGCTGCAGGTGGTTCTTCTGCCTCTTGAAGTTCAGTGAAAGCTGGGTCTGGATCCGGCTCTGGCTCTGGAGAGGCCACTAGGGTGGCGGTGCCTCTTGAGGGTTTTCCTGCTGTTGCTCTGGAGCTGGTTCTGTAGATGCAAGAAGAGGACATGTTACCACCCTCACTGCCTTTTTTGTGTGCCTTCCAAAGGCACACTCACCCACACCACCCCCGGAGGCCTCCTCCTCCTCTTGTCTCGGCCTCAGTGGGCTCAGGTGCTCCCGCTGTGAATGGAGGCACTGGGCCTGGTTTGGCAGGTAGGAGACTGCAAGTTGAGTTCTATGGCAGCCAACAGCATCATCAGGCTGGGAAATTCTGGAGGTGCTGGTCCAGCCAGATGCTCAGCATGCAGGAAATGGCCCTGGGGAGAGAGATAGGTGAGCAGCAGAATGTGAGGCCTGCCTTTCCCTTCCACACGGCCCTCCCATTGCACCACTCAGAGAGCCTGGGGTTCTGCGCCTGCTCCTCCTGCTCATCCAGAAGCCAGACCTCCTCCTCGTCCACCTTCAGTCTGGCAGTCCTGGCAGAGATGAGCCTGGTCACCCAGGAATGGTTGGCAGAAAGCCCTCCCACCTGACAGCTCTGGATCAATGAGTTAACCACCTGTGCCCTTCTTCAGGGGAACCTGACATGCTCTCTCAGTGTCCCCGTTCCCTCCCATTAGAACTGAGAGGGCTGGTGTCCACCCTGTTCATGTCACTCATTGGCACAGAGTAGGTGCTTCAGGAATACTGACCAATGAACAAACAAACGAACCCCAGGGCCTTCCTATCACCTCCAACTTTGGCTCCTGCACCTACATGCTGCCTAATTCACTAGCTGTCCTGTGTGGTTCTTTGCCTCCCACTGAAACTCAACTCCCACAGGGCGGGGTACACCAAGCTGCCACTGAGGAGGTTCTACCAGATTAGGGAGCAAGGTGCCGGGATAGGGGTGCAGACTGGGTGGGATTAGGAGCGGAAGGCTATGAATTGTCTGAGGGGCTCTCTGTCCACTGACCTCCCCACTTGCCCACACCATCCATATCCACTTGCACAGCTCTCTGACTCGTGTCCTTTTTTCTAAGGGAAGCCATCAGACCTCTGCCCTCTTGCAGAAATGCCACCATGAGTGGGATCCAGGGTTTTGCCAGCATCTTGAATTCACAGTCCCCATACTCCCCTCATGGATCTGATCCGAAACTGACTCACGTTTTCTGCTGAACAGAGGTCTACCATCCTCTTCACAATACGCGAAGATGCAGCCATAGGTAGAGGAGGCCAGGAGGACGTCACATCAGGTGTCCTGTGGACACTACGAGCCTGTGCAGCCTAGTGTGACTGAATCGCTCCCGACCAGAAGGAAGCTCTGGAGTGCAGGCTTGGTGTCTGCTCTGAGCACTGGCTTATGGTCAGTGCCTAGAAACATTTCTGTACCTGGCAGAGCTTCTAATATATGCGCTGATTGAATGAGCCCAAACCAGCCCCATCTCAGATTGCTGGGTGACCCTGGGCCCCACTGCTCACCCCTGGCATCTCTAGTCTGGATTCACCTGGGACAGAGACCCCTAATAGTATCGCCAATCTCTTTGTAATATTAGAAAAGAGCTAAACCTAAGGCCCCAAAGACAATCACAAATTTGGCAGTGGCTTCTTCAACAGGGAGAGAAAATGACCACTTGGTTCAATCATCGCCCCTCCAGCAGACCTCTCCACTGTCTAGGCTCCCAGAGAACACTTACCAGGGAGGACCCCAGCAAGTCGCTACAAGAACCCTAGGTGCCTGCTCCCGGGTTCACCAAGGTTTCAGAGGAACAAACACTCAGGGAGTTTTAGTGACCTGAAGGCAAACAGCCAACAGGTGGCCTGGTGGCCATGTGCTCTGGAGGGGGAGGGGCTCACCTGGTAAATAATTGGTCCCACAGCTGTTGGGTGGTAGCAAATGTTCTGTAGTAACAGACAGGAACGAAGGTGGGTTCCCTTCTCAGGTAATCGACCACTTTGTCTGGCGAGTGTGCACCATACAGGTCTTTTTTCTTTCTGCCTGTGAGGCTGAAGTTCACTGGTAACCCTGAGTAGGTGGTGCTGGACCAGTTGGCTGGTTGGCAGCTGTTTCGCAGTTGGCTGGGCTGACTGGCCTCCATGTTGTGCTCAGAATGCTGCAATCAGAGGCTAGCCCTTGACCTCTGTCTGCCGAGCTCTGAGTCTGAGCACAGGTTGGAGCTGTCTCCCAGGGAAGCAGAGTCCTGGCTTCCAGGAAGGGCAGGTCTTTAAGGCCAGAACCCTTCTCACTGAGAATGTTGGGCATCCTGAGGCCAAAACACATCTTCCATGATGCTCCAGCTCAACACTGCCCTCCTGACTCCCACCCGCCAGAGCGTTGTGGTTACTGAACAGATCATTGAGGAGCTCCCAGTGAGGGGCAACCCCCTTCGGTTCCAGGCTGTGAGCACATTGGAACTCAAAAGGGTTTCTTTATGGGTTTCCTGGGTCTGTGTCTATAGTAAACCGACTGTTCACAGAAAAGCAGCTGGGTCCTTCTGGGCTTGGCCAAGGCAGAGTGAAGGGCAGGGGGAGGGGCAGGGCTAGAAGGTGGGATTGTTGTGTGCGAAGGTGCAGATGGGGAAATGCTTGACGTGGGAGGACCACTGGGCTGCCAACTGGAAAAACGCCACGTCATTCCACTCCACGCCATCGATGACGACCGGCAGCATACTCTGCTGGTGCTTGGCCTTGCAAACCAGGCGACCAATGCCCTGGATGCACTGGCTTTTGCACTCCACATCCTCGTCCTTGGTTTTCATGGGCGCCTTCTTTTTCCTCTCCTTGGTGACCACTTTCATGGCCATGGCAGGTGTTGCTGTGCCCTCACCGCTGCGGGGCAGCCTGCTGACCTGGACAGACTGGAAGAAGCACTTGAGTGTGTTTTTGGTGGTAGGTAGGTGTTTTTTCTCTGCTACTCTCTTCGTATCTATTGGCTGGGCTGCTGTCCAGTAATCGACCTGCAGCTCCATCATCTCTGCATGGACACTCTGGCTGGTGGAGGACAGGCCCCCACTCATTGACGGGGGGGAGAGTGTGTTGGGTGAGGCCTTCCCGGTAGGGGACAGAAGCTCACTGGAGCATGAGGGGACCACATCATCTGAGTCTCCTAACATGGCTGCAGATGGTTCCACTCTTCCAACCTTCACTGCCCCCACAAAGGGGATGAGCTTCTGTGAGGACTTCTCATTGGGGCGCTGCTGCTTCGACATGAGCATGGCCTCTGCGATGGGCAGCAGGTAGACACAGTTGGCCCCCGCAACGTACTCAGAGATTCTCAACACAACGTCCTGTGTGTCCTGCAAGGTGTTCTGGGACTCCAGGTTGTTGAACATGTCCCGCCAGTACAGGTCCTGGAAGAGGTTGTTGTAGCGGCAATCCATGGAGCCCAGGTAGCTGGCCAAGGGGTGGGAACCCAGCGGATGACCAGGAAGCGCATGTATTCTAGCCATTGGGGTGGCTGCTGGGACAGCTGCTCCACAAAGACCCGCAGCACAGCGTTGAAGTAGGGCTGTGCCCCTGCCACCGCCATCTTCAAGGGCGTCAGGGCCTGGGAATTGCAGTTGCAGTATCTCTGCATCTGTGACACGATGATGCTGAAGGCCTCCTGGACGTCATCTGTGGAGCAAGTGCACACCACGGGCAGCGTGTGCCCCTGCAGGATGTCCGAAAGTAACTGGCCCTGCCAGTCGCAGGTGTTGACCAGGATGATGTTCTCGGGCATCTTGTCCTGGGAAATGAGGATGTTGTGGAGCTGGTCACACACGGGCTTCCTGGGGATCTCCCGCTGGCTCTGTGGGTCTGGGCTCTCGTTGTCCAGTCTGTTGACCCACTCATTCAGGGCTGTGTCGCAGCCCCGGCGGCCAGCCTGCTTCCTCTTGGACCTGCTGGAGGGCATGACTAGAGACTTGGTGAAGCGCGCTATGGATGGCAGCTTCTTGGTGAACCAATGCTGCGCGGAGGACCCTGCCTCCCGGTTGTCCTCCAGCTGTGCCAGCTGCTTCCCAGGGGAGCGAATTCTGTGGGCCATTGAGTCAGAGCCACTATCACTTGACATGCTGTCAAAGTATCGCCTGAGTTTGGGCTTTGGGGTGCTGGGGACACTGATATCCTCCTCCACGTCGAGGCTACTGTCACTAGAGCTCACCACAATGTCACACCGACGGTCCAGAGCCTTCTCCACTTTGGGGACATGCCTCACAAGGGCCTGTTCTGAGGATACGACCTTCTCCGACACTTGGGCCATGAGCATAGATGCCACGGCTTTCTGGTGGTAATTCTCTTGCCTGGTCATGCCCCTCCTTCTTACTATCAGATTCCCTTTGTCCTCCTGGGACTGCCTGTGGACGGCATTGTAGCTGGCCGCCTGCTCCAAGAAGGAGCTCTCAGATGTGCCGGCGAAGTCGTTATGCGAGGTTTGGGCCTTGGTGCTGGCCTGCATGTCAGCGGCCTCATCATCGATAGGCTGGCGAGACAGGGAGGCCATTCGAATCTTAGTGGTGGGTGTGCTGTAGGCCACAAGTTTGGAGTCACTGTGGCTTGGCTGCTTGCCTCCCGGGGCCCTCGTATTCTCAGGCAGGAGGGCCAAATTCAGAGGCTCCTTTTGGATCCTGGCGCTGTGGAGGCCCCACATCTCCATCTGCAAGCTGGAGTCTGACAGGCCTTCCATGTGTGGCCTGAGGTTGGGATTGGTGCTGCTGAGGACACTGTGATTGTCCTTCACGTCTGGGCCGCTAAACAGGCCTTCAAAGTATGGCCTGAGCCTAGGTTTGAGGGTGCTGAGGACACTGCCATCGTCCTCAGTGTCTGGGCCACTGTCACTGGGGTTCTGCAGCATGTCATACAGGAGGTCCAGGTCCTCCTCCACCTCCGGGACATGCTCCCCATGGTCCTGCTCAGGGTCCAGGACCTCCTCCGACACTTGGACTGTGTGCAGCCATAACAGGACTTTCTGGTGGTAGTTCTGTTGCCTGGTCAGGGTGCTCCTTGTGAATATGAGATTCCCCTCATCAACGTCATCCTCCTCCTGGTCAGCGGTATGGTAGCTGGCCTCCAGCTGCGAGAAGAAGCTCTCACACTTGCACTCAGTGTAGTTGTCCGAGGACTCAGCCTTGGGACTGGCTTGCCTGGCGCTGTCCTCATGGTGGATGGGTGGCCTGGACAGGGAGGAGATCTGGATCTTGTCCACCTTGCTGGTGGGTGTGCTGTGGGCCACAAATTCATTGTCCCTCTCACTTGGCTGCTTGCCTCCCCGGGCCCAGGAATTCTCAGGCGTGTGGGGCAGACTCAGAGGCTCTGTTTGGGTCCTGTCACTGGGGCTGCCCCACATCTCTGTTTGCAAACTGGAGTCTGACAGGCCATCGAAGTATGGCCTGAGCTTGGGCCTGGGGATGCTGAGGACGCTCTCATCCTCCTCCATGTATGGGTCACTTTTCCTGCGTTTCCCCCTCATGTCAGACCGAAGGTCCCTCTCTGACCCTTTGGACCTGTGAAACAGCGCCAGGACTTTCTGTTTCAAGTTCCCTCGTATTGATTGCCGCTGCTTCTTTGGCTTCCCCTTCTCCAAGTCATCCTTGTGCAGGTCCTGTCTGTGCTTTCCCCTGCAGCTGGGCTGCAGCTCAGAAAAGGAGCACTCATCCTGCCCCTCGTAGTTACCTGCCGACTTGGCCTTAGGGCTGACCTGCATGGCACTGTCCTTGTGTTTGATGGGCTGACTGCACAGGGAGGAGATCCAGATCTCCGCCACAGTAGTGGAGGGTTCCTTGATGCTGCGGCAGAGGCTCACCATCTGGCCACACTTGGGGTTTCGCTGCATGACGTCAGCCATATGGATGGCACCAGTGGCCAGTGTCTCGTAGCCCAGGACATTTCTGTTCTTAGAGCACTTCCTCTGCTCCAGCATGATCAGTAGCTTGTTCCCTTCTCCCTTGAGGAAGTGGTTGTACTGCAGGGAGAAGGTGAGCGCCAGGTTGGTCTGCACTGGTCTACCGCGGGGCAGCACAATCTCTTGGGACCTCAGGATGCCCTTGGAGTCCCGCATCTTCACGGAAATTACCACGGAGTTGAGGTCCTTGGCCAGCTTCTTGACGATCACTAGTTTCTTTAAAGTGAGACTACACCACCTGGGCACGCAGCTGGGGCTGGAGCAGTCCAACTCCCAGGTGGCAAATAGGTTCTGGGGGACCTGTGTTTTGAGCACCGTGGACGTGCTGGCCAGGCCCACAGTTCGTGAGGAAGCTGCAGCTGCTGGCACCCTACCGGTCCTTTTCCTACTCAGGGTTGATGGTTTTTCCTCCTGTGGTGGGACAGAGGAGGGACATGATTGGTGGCAAGAAGTGGGGCATGAGTGATCGAAGGAGATTGCGACCACACAAAAAGTGGCCACTCGCTAACCTGTGATTAGGTCAGGGAAGGCCTGGGTGGTGGTCTTTTAAACTCAGAGACCGAAAGTTATCACAAAGGATGTTCTGAAGGTAAAACTTTTTAACTAAAAGCTGTTTATGGTGGGTCACTGGAACCTAAGCAGGAATCTTCTCTAAAAAAGGTCATTCTTTACCTTAACGGAGACTTTCCACTGTCCTTTGGAATCTACAAGAACATAGCTTTGGAATGTCAAAGGAATTTTTCTTTTTTTGGACACTCTGTGCTCTGTGGAGACCACAAATCCCCTCATTGTTATTGAGTTCATTGTTCATTGTTGGCTGTTCTATCCTATATCCCCCTATGGGAAAGAAGTATGTGTCTTTAATCCAATCTATCACCAATGGATTTCATGCAACCCAATACATCTCCACCTCTAATTGTAATATCTAAAATAAGGTGAAAACTGCCATTCTCCAGAGCATTATTTCAATCCATTGAGATTTTGATTCAAGGCAAATGACCATTTGGCTCAGATAAAATCTCAACAATTGTTCACAGTTTTGAATGCTTCTTACATTGACATTTACTTGGCACAACACAGCAGGATCCCAGAAAATCTCACCCAGCACCACCCTGCAGACCTACACCTGGTGCTGGCATCCAGCAAAGGGTCCATTGATGCACCAGTTCCCTGCCTGTCCGGTGAACTTGTGAGACTTGACTCTTGGACTCAGGACCTTCCCTTGCTTGTGCTGCTGACTTTATGTGAGCCATATTTTGTAATACTCTTGGTGGAACAAAGGTTACCAGTTGATAGATTCCAGGCTAAGGAGAGAGAGGAGGGAAAATGGGACTGGTTTTTACCCCTGGCTTTTCGATAGGATTTGCCTTTTGAGAGTCTGGGTAAATACCTTAGCTGTACAAGTGAGGGCTGAACTTGTTCAGCTCAGAAGATGAAGAGGAAATCCTCCTTCCTGCAAGAATCTCAGATGTTCTTAGATGATCTTTGCGGGTGTGTCAGAGGTCATTCCTCATGACATGCAGGAGCCCCATATGGAAATTCCCACACAACTGCAATTAAACTAATTGGCTCTTCAAGGGGGAGCACTAATCAGGTGCAGTCCAGCTGTGCTAGTAGCCCTTCTGGTTGTTGTAGTTAGCAGGGAGAGAAACTGAGGCACATAAGAAGTTTGAATGAGACTCCAGGGGAGTGAGCATCTTACAGCTCAACCCATAAAGCAACAAACTTTAACCCACTACATAACACTCGTAGAAAATGTGCGGAGACTCTGCAGATACCAAGCAACAATAAAAACAACAACAAGCACACCTATAATTAACATGGGAAGTTGTGCCTTCATGGCTGGGAACTCCCAGACTCCAGCCCTCATTAATATTCCTGATAGGAAGCCTTGACTTGCAAGTGCTTTACAGAAATGTAAATGTAGGAAGATTTAACTAGAAAATATCAACTAAAAAAATGGCCAATATACAGTTGTCTTTGGGTGCCTAAATTAATTTTGTGACGGCAAAACAAAACAAACAAAAAACTAGAAAAATGCCGGCCTGAAAATTAAACCGATTGAGTGAATAGGACGCATATCTTGATTTGGAAATTAGAAACTTCTAAGGAGAAGCACAGATAAATTCTCTTTAAAAAATAAATGAACAAGCTACTTCAGAGATTATCTTCAAACTCTCCTGAAGCTAATACATGCTAACACCCCATCCTCCCCCTTCTATAGCACGTCCACTATATCTTTTGCTCTTTGAGCTTCCTTGTCCAGATGTGTTCCTTCCCTTCCCTTCTTCCTTCCCCTTCTGTCTCCTCCACTCCCCCTCCCTACTGATTTAAGGGAAAATGAGAATAGGAATTCTGGCAAGTCCCTTTGGAGAAAAGCTGCTCTCAGCCAGAGAGGAATCAGCAAACATTCTCCATTTTCTCAATGGCCCTGATTGGTTCACAGAGAAAATTAACTGATAGAACATGTAATCCTGGCTATTTTAACCTATTGCAATTAATATACTCCTGGTTTCTGGGAGCAAAAGCAAGAGAATTACTAAATAAGGTTTATAGAAAGCTCCTATAGAGAAGCCTCCACACTTTAGGGATATAGGAAACTGAAATAGGATTTAGAAAAAGGAAACCAACAAAAACAAGCAGAGGGCTGCTCCAAGCGTGTTTTTCCTTCTCACTGATACTTTGGGAGAATTTTAAATTATCATTAAAAGGGAAGCCACTGCCCTAGCCAGTTTGGCTCAGGGGATAGAGCGTCACCTGCAGACTGAAGGGTCCCAGGTTTGATTCTGGTCAAGAGCACATGCCCAGGTTGCGGGCTCTATCCCCATTAGGGGGCATGCAGGAGGCAGCCAATTGATGATTTTCTCTCATCATTGATGTTTCTGTCTCTCCTTCTCCCTTCCTCTCAGAAATCAATAAAAATCTATTTTTTAAAAAGGGGAGGGGGAGCAGCCACTAAGTACCCTGCATACACTGAAGCTACTTTATTTGTTCTTAACAACACCCAATTAATTGCTTCACCATTGGAATAAAGCTTCCCTACAAATGTCTGTTTTTTAATCAAAACCTGTTTCCTTCCAACTCGGGAATGTTATGGGAATATATATGGTTTGCTTATCAAATCTTCCCCAATTCACCTGTTAAGTGAGGTTATTTTTTTCTTTTTAATGAAATCAGTGATGCTGACATATGCTTTTTCCAGAATAGTAACATATATACTTAGAATAAATGAACGAGATACTGAACCAATAGGGAAAGTAATGATTTTAAAGGGACCTTCCAGGAGGAAACTAACCTTGAGACTGACCGAATGTTTGCTAATCATCTCTTCTTCATCATTATCTTCCACGAGAGCCTGAGAGATGTCTTAACAGGGTCCCCACCCTACTCAGAATGGCCCCAAACAGCCCAGGGACATGCAGACATGCCTCTAACACTAGGCTTGCTCATATGTCTGTCTAAAGATGGAAAACCAGCCCACAGTGACTTGAGAGGCCTCTTTTGGCTACATATTCACCAAATGAGAGAAACTGGACCCTGAGTGCCTCAAGAGAGAATCCAATCTTCTTTTGTCACACCACCTACCTGGTCGCAATATAAAGTGGGTAATGGAGAGGTTTGGCACCATTAACTTTAAGACTACCTTGCAGCCGGGACCTGTGTTGCCATTCCCAGGGGAGACGGATGGAGGATTCATATTTCTGAAAGCCTTTATACCTCTCAGAGGTGTGTGCTTTCTGGAAACTAGAAAAATGTTCCCAAATAGAAAGAAACCATCCAAAAATGGGCGAATGAATTTGTCAGTCTCTTGTCAAAATTTGGGTGGCAACCCAGTCCCTGAGGTATTGAAAATGACTATCTTGTTTTACAAATGAAGTCTTCAGAGGACCAGATGTTTGCCTCCAGAAGCAATTCAAAGGCCACCAAGTCCTTTCACCTTCCCCAAACCTCCCTATTCATTTCAGAGGCTTATAGATAATTGGCTTCATGCAACCAAAGTCCCAGAACCTTTGAAGTGAAAATACCTGAGTTCCCCAAGACCTCTCCTCTTGGCCATTTTTAAAATACAAATCTCTGGAAGATATGTCTTATCCCAATAGAAAAATAATATCTTACCCACCTACACAAATCACTTTAGCTTATTTCAACTATTTCTTTCTAACATAGTAAGTTTAATGAAAGTTATTAAATATCTACATATTTTGAAACAAAATGAAATACTGACATATTGATTCTAGACAAGTCTTAAGTTCACCTGCTTTTGGGTTTTTTATTACAGACGGTCTGTAAAATGGATTTGGAGCTGTTGACGTAATGTTTTGTGCTTTGTTGAAGGTGTGTTTTTTGAATGTAAGAGTGTAATTAAAATATGTTCATCATCGTCAATCTAAGGAATGCTGGTTGTTCACTTGTGTGCTTATCATTGGAAATTAAGGCTCCTAAGAGTTAACAGTTCCAGTTAAGTGGAAGAAATTATATAGTTGTGACAATAGAAGGCTTGAGGTATGGAGAATCTTATTTGAAGGAAAAGGGCAAATGTAAGTTTCTCTAAGGATAGTTATTTCTGAATGGGTAAGAAGGTTTGTGAAAGTTGAGGAAAGGTTTGTAAAAGGGGGTGTAGGCTATAAAATTTTGTGAAAGTTTTATATAAAAATCATCTTGTATTTCTCTGCCTAAAACAGTAATTCAAATTATGTGTATAGTCTTTGTGTGATATGTGTTCATCTATGTGTTATGTGTGGTGAATTGTCAGCGTCCATATGACATTACTAGGATATAATCTTTTATTGGCCTGCAAAGATTAAATGCTTGTGTAAATTAAGGCGAAGTCTGTAGTCTGGACAAAATATTTAATATTACAACTGTTTGCAAGGATGATGAATATCTTTTAGAGTTATTACCCTAAGTCTGTGTTTGCTTTACTTAGATTTACAAAAAGTGCATGGTATAATCTTTTGCACAAGTATATTTGCAACCTCCCCAAAGATTCCATTGTAAGAGACTTTTTAAACAGGAGGTGACTTTGAGTCAATTCCAATGGGCCCTGGAATACCTCAAGGATTTATTTTCTCTCCTTATTAGAGAAATGTTTTTAACTAATTTAGGACTACTTAATATGCTTGAAATTTCCTGAGAAGCTTTACCAAATTTAAACATAAAAATAACTGCGCTATTTGTGTACATCTATTTTTATGGAAATGGATGTTCTAAAGATTTCAACCTGCCCTAGGAAGGAACGTACAAAGATTCAAAGGAAATTACAAATAGGAAATTCTCTGGTGTGACAGTGGTCTTGGTGTCAGTGACACCGGGCCAGCCAAGAGGATGGTTCCCTGTGAGGGTGTCTTGCAGTTCAACTCCGGGTATTTGTGGCACAAACATTGGAAGTTTATGAATTATAACCAATTCTCAATACAAGAAGCCATGGACAATGTTTGAAAATCTTACATATTATTTGTTCTTTTTATATGAAATTGTGTATTGAATCCAAATATATACATATACATATATATTATTTCCTATCATTTTCTGTAATTTTACAGTAATTATTCTCCAAAAGTTATTGCCTTGAAATGTTATAGTTTACCAAAGAAAGCAGTTTTTTTAATCAATTGCATTGCAATCAAAACTACAACCATACCACTTGGTTTTGTCATTCATAGATATTGTTTTACTTTACTGCATTTTCAAATATGTTACATCTTTAGAAAAATTAATGAAAAGGACTCTTGCCTTACTCTATTTTTTATTTTTTTAATATATTTTATTGATTTTTTACATAGAGGAAGAGAGGGGGATGGAGAGTTAGAAACATTGATGAGAGAGAAACATCGATCAGCTGCCTCCTGCACACTCCCTACTGGGGATGTGCCTGCAACCAAGGTACATGCCGTTGACCTGAATTGAACCTGGGACCCTTGATTCCTCAGGCCTACGCTCCACCCACTGAGCCAAACCAGTCAGGGCTTGACTTACTGTAAGTAACAGGTTTCTACGCAGGTCACATCTTTGAACTGAATGAAGAAGTATAGAACTCTAAGGAATAACTGAATTCATGAAAGTACTAGCAAATAACCAGGATAAACAACAAAATGGGTAGGGAATAAATGAAGAGAAGATGGATATTATTGTTATGACTCTGTTTAAAATACTGCTGATTTTTAAATCATTTTGTTTTCCAAATATAAGGAAAACTAAAAGCAGACATTCTACATTACTCTCCATGACTCACTAAGAAGGTTATAGGGAATGATACATTAGTGACATTCATTTCCCAGTAATCCCAAGAGACAAAGACTTCAAGGACCAAAACTTACAACCAGGAGATTTTGTTTATTGAAACACATAAATTAAAGATGCTCCCGAACGTGTTAAAAAGGATGTTACCTTATTAGAGGCCTAACCACAAATGGACATCTGTCACTGACACTGCCCTCCATCCACCATGGAGACTGAAGACTTTTCAAGGATGAGAAACCACTGGCCGTGGGGGCTGACAGCTTTCCCAAGAAGTCAACAAGGCCTGGATGCTGACAAATTACTGCTCCTCAAACCTTGTTCTTCTATCTCCTAACTGTTATTGATTAAACATACATCAACTGATTTTTATATTGTTATCACACTCCTTATTACATATGAAAAGTTAAATTTTGATATCTGCTAATTTTTCCCACCTACTAGACAAGTACATTCTAATGATCAGTCATGATAAGGAAATATTAGAGTGTCTTAGTTCATCTGGCCAAACATAGCATAAGTACAAGGGGCAGTGGATGAAGAAGGAAACATATAATTAGCTTAATAAACAATTATGAAAATACATGCAAAGAGTTTTTTGGTTGGCTGGGATGCTTATTTCCCTTAGGCGCTTTCTTTTCTAGTAGTAGACATTTTCTATTCCTACACAGTGTTCCTGCTTTAATGTTGTTGCTTTTGTTCCTGGTATGTAAATGTTATACTACAGGCAAAATACCAAAACTTAAGACAAGCAGCAAAGGGACTCTGTCATGTTAGCTGAAAATATAAAATTGATACAGAATATTTTTTAACAAGGACATTAGGATCTCATGGCCTCCCATGCACCTGCCTTTTTATTTTGATTAATAATAAAAATTCCACTTTGAACGCCATTTAAGGTTATAGTCTTACCTTATCCCGAATGATCCATTGTTCAGCAAGACATAACACTAACACTCATCATCAATGCATAATTTGTATTGATTTATGAACAAAAGGAGGATGTGTGAATGAAAAAGGGGCCCCATGTTAACCTGACTAGCTCAGGGAAGTCCTGCAAGGCAGCCTTGCAAACTCAGAGAACTTCAGTAACTACAAAGGATGGTCTGAAATTAAAACACTAACTAAAAGGAGATCATGATGGGTAGTCAGATCCTTGTCTGGAATCTACCCTGACAAAGGTCAATCTTTACCTTAACTGAGTCTGTGTACTGCCTTTTTGTCTCTATGATAACATATCGTTGGATTTTCCTTATTTTGGACAGGTCATGCACAGGCACCGTTCTGTGCTCTGTGGAGATCAGAGATCCCTTCTTTGTTATTGAGTTCATTGTTGACTTGAAACAATCCTATATCTATCTATGTAAAAGAAATATGTGCCTATCATTTTACCCTTTATCCAATCACAGAAGTGTCTCCACTTTGCTTTCTCCTCTCTCCCTAATCTATCACCCATGGATTTCATGGAACCCACAAAAGTCTGCCCTTTGGCTTGTAATGTATAAAATAGGGTGCAAAGTTGTCATTCTCTGGGGGATTCTCTCAACCCACGAGATTTTGCTTGCTCGCAATTGTCGACACTTTGGATCAAATAAACACACACAAACTTTTCACAGCTCTGAAAGTTTTTCACATTAATAAGAGAAAAGGTTCTTGGCAGGAAAAGTAGAATTGCAGGTGAGGAATATGAAACACATTAGTATCTTAGGTCATTTTCTTAGCAGAGGACAGACAGCACATGCTTGTATTAAGAGTGTCACCCGTGCTATTTCTGACAGAACATCCCAGTGTAAGATGAGAACACAGAGGCTATTCCTGGGGTGGAGGGTCTGGATATTAGGACATGTGGTATGTTTAGGGTGGCACCGTTGTCATGGCAATGGAAGGTTTTAAAGTCCAGAACCCACAGCAATAAAGACATGGATCTCCGTGATAAGCAGTCCCGGTCCCCATACAATGTGCAGCCTTGGGAGGCCCCAGCTCCTGACATGGAGGAGACGAGGACCCAGATTCCTTTGGGTACTGGACACTAGGAGGGATCTCAGGGGAGTAGCAGGGTGCCTTCTGGAACCTGGGTCCTGTTGACTCCCTGGGGCTCAGGAGTTTGGGTCAAGTGGGCACCTACACTCACCCTGCGGCGGTGCTTCCGGCTTGAGGATATCTCAGGTATCTGTGCCTCCTGCAGGGGCATGGAGTTGAGGACCCCATCTGTTGGCTCTGGTCTGTTCTCCTGTGCGGAGCTCTATAAAGACAGTTCCCAGTCACCAGGGGAAAACCTCAGAGCCCTGTTTTGCTGGTTCTCTAAAACTTGTGACCCTCCACTCCAGACACATAATGTAATCTACTGAGACCTCTACTGGCAAGGATGGTTCTCTAAAACTTGTGACCCTCCACTCCAGACACAGACAAGGGACCCCTCTGGAGCCCCATCTGCACCTGCCTGCCCTACCCTGGGGTGTGATCACAGCAGGACCTCTACATTATCCACTGCTCCAAAAACTTCCCCGTGGTTCTCCCTTCAGGTCCCTCTTCCCACCACATGAAGGGGAGGGATGTGGGCTGCACAGGGATGGCCCACAGAGGAGGCTGGCCTGGCGTGGATGGGTCTGACCCAGGCCACCTTCACTTACCTGAGAGGATCTTCTTGAAAATGGCCAGAGATGTCGGGCACGAGTGTTGAACCGACTACAGAGTCTGGAACAACTCTCCCTGCGTGGTCTCTGGGAACCAGAGCCCCGATAACTGGGAACACAACAAGAGAACATGTTGAACTGTCAACTGTCTCTTGCCAAGTGAGTGGCAGTTGGGCAGTTGCTAGAAAGTGGGTGCCTGGTTACGGGGGTTCCAAGTTCTATTAGGAAGTGACCTCACTTCTTGGAATTGCCTCTCTGACTCCCCTCACCTAATAACAGCTATAGATAGTCCTATGAGCTGCTGACTGCTCACCTACCTTCTCCATGGAACACCAACAGTGTACACAGTGACACGAACACACCCTCTCCACAAGGTCTAGCTGCAGCCAGGGTACTAAGTTTGAGAGACAGACCTGGGCTCAGACTCAAACCCTCATTCTTTTTTATACATATATTTTATTGATTAAGATATTACATATGTGTCCTTATCCCCGCATTATCCCCCACTCCCCCGCTCACATCCCCGCCCCCCGTGTTGGTGTCCATTGGTTAGGCATATATGCTTGCATATAAGTCCTTTGGTTGATCTCTCCTCCTTACCCCCACCCTCCCCTACCTTCCCTCCAAGGCCCTACAGTCCAAACAATGCCTCTCCGTCTCTGAACCCCTCATTCTTACCTCTTCTTGATCCTGGATACTTCATTGTGCCTGTTAGATCCTGTCTCTTTTCTGCCTGCACAATATTGCTTCTTAGCAATATTCAGGCTCATGAAGGGTAGTAGCTATAAAGTAGGAGGAGGAATGTCACCAGGGAAAAATGTTTACAACCTCTTTTTTTTCCTATTGTTACCTTCTCAGTGTCTGTTTTCCTTTTAATTCCACCCAGAGTTATTTTATTTAGTGTGTGTGTGTGTGTGTGTGTGTGAGAGAGAGAGAGAGAGAGAGAGAGAGAGAGAGAGAGAGAGAGAGAGAGATTGTGTGTGCACACACACAAATGCTAATGCTAGGTTGTATTGTGTTAACAAAGCCTGAATACAGTGGTTTGCAGAGGCAAAGGTTAATTTCATAGCCATATGACTTCAATGATCTGGTGGAACTGAAAAGACTTCCTGAGTTTTTGGATTGTTCATCTTTTTTCTTATTGTAAGGATGAGAGTAAGAACTTCCAAGCTCATATGTCAGAGTGGAAACCTGAATTGACAGTTTATTTGACAATGGCCTGTGGGGGACATGATTTCCATTTTCCCCTTTCTAACAGCTACCAATTTCCATATCCAGGTGGTCTGGGGAGTGTGGGTCAAGGCCCCAGAGTGGATTTATCAGCACAGCTCACTGGCCTGGCCACAGTGATGATGGTTGTATGTGGACATGTGACTTCAGTGAGTTGAATAAAATTCTTTTTATTAGTCACAAGAAAATAAGTTCCGTTTTCATATGTTTCATGGCCTCATGAAAACATGTTTAAAGCCATAATCATGTGAGAGATGCAAAACAAAACAACAACGAGGGCCCTAGCCGGTTTAGTCAGTGGATAGAGTGTTGGCCTTCGGACTGAAAGGTCCCGGGTTCCATTCCGGTCATGGGCACATGCCCAGTTTTGGGCATTGATCCCTAACAGAGGGCATGCAGGAGGCAGCCAGTCAATGATTCTCTCATCATTGATGTTTCTCTTTCTCTCTGAAATCAATAAAAATATATTTTTTAAAAAACACAATGGGATACCATCTCAGACTTGTCAGATTGGCTATCATCAACAAATGAAGAAAGGGCAAATGCTGGTGATTAGGTGGAAAAAAATGAACGCTTGTGCATTGCTGGTGGGAACGGAGACTGGTGCAGCCATTGTGGAAAACAGTATGGAGCTTATTTGAAATATTAAAAATGAAACTCCCATTTGACCAAGTAATTCCCCTTCTAGGAAAATATCCCAAGAAATCAGAGACACCAATTTGAAAGGATATATGCAGCCCTGTGTTCATAGCAGCACAATAGCTAAGATTTGGAAACAGCCTAAATGCCCATCAGCCTAAGTGCCCATCAGCAGATGAGTGCAAAAAACGGTGGTACATCTACACAATGGAATATCATGCTGCTGTAAAAAAGAAAGAACTCTGACCATTCACAACAGCTTGGATGGACTTGGAGAGCATTATGCTAAGTGAAATAAGCCAGCCAGATTAAAATAAATATCACACAGTCCCATTCATTTGTGGAATATAATGAATAACATAAACTGATGAACAAAAATAGACCCAGAGACAGAGAAGCCTCAAACAGACCAGAAAGCAGACCCTGAAACCTCAGCGGGAAGGCAGGGGAGAGTGGGGGAGAGAGTAAGAGATCAAGCAAAGGTCTTGAATGCATGCATATAAGCATAATCAAAGGACACAGACATTGAGGGGGTAGGGGTATGTGCTTGGGGGTGGGAGTGGCGGGGAGAGGTCCATGGCGAAAAAAGGAAACATATGTTATACTTTAAACCATAATGAAATAAAATAATACAAATATTTCTCTTATTAAAAAAAAAGAGCTAGTGCTCTTTCTGGGTCCCACAACAAAGCGCCCCCTGACCCCTAGATAAGGAGGAATAAGCAGGAGCTTCCCAGTATGTCAGGATTTCTAATGCCCAGACCAACTCTGTTGGAGAGGTGGGAGCCTTGGCCTGGAAGATCTGAACATTCCTGAAATCTGGGCCCTGAATGTCATGGACACTGGGGAATATCTGCCACTCTATGGACATCAGTTTCCCAATTTCCCATTGAGGGTTGGGTTCAGAACTGCATAAGCCTGACCTCACAATAAAGGGGCCCTGCTCCCTCCACCCTGGGTGGGTCTTGGACAAAGGTGCATGCATGTGGTTCCAATTCTGGGCTCCTTTTCAGACAAACACTGGCCAAAGGCTCATCTTACCTGCTGAATGCTCACCATCTCCCCCATGCCTCTTCATGTCTGTGCATGATTCCACCAGCAGATCCTTTTCCAGAGCCCAGGAGGAAACCTGGTTGCAGCTAGGACCCCAACTTTGAGGACACACCGCTGGGTTCATCTCAGGCTCTGTTGGCCTCAGTAACGTGTTCAATTATTTCTAAATACATATTACCCTTCTGGAAAAAATCATGTGTGGGTATCACTGGTTTCATAAAACAAACAAATAAACAAACTAAATACCTCTCTCTATCAGCTGAATTGGGGCAGAGTTTATTAGCAAAGATAGACACTTGCTAATACTGCTATAACATTCCCTAGTTGGAAACAGGTTTTGATTAAAAACAGACATTGGTTAAATATTCCTGCCTTTTGCACAGAAGCTTTACTCTGAAGGAGAAGACAATTATTTGGATGTGGTTAGGAACAAATAGAGTAGCCCCAGTATCTGCAGGGGTCTTAGTGGCTTGTGTTTGTATGATAATTTCACCTGCTCCCAAAGTATCAGTGAGAAGGGGAAACACCCATGGATCAACCCTATATTTGTGTGTGTGTGTGTGTGTGTGTGTGTGTGTGTGGTTTGTTTGTTGTTGTTTTTCTACATCCTATTTCAGTTTCCTATCATTCTAACATTGGACAGATTTCTCTACAGGAATTTTCTTGAAAACCTTATTTAGAAATTGTGTTGCATTTGCTGACAAATCCATTAGCTATATTAATTGAAATTGGTTAGAATAGCCAGGATTACATATTCTAACAGATAAATGCATTTGTGAACCCACCAAGGTCATTGAGAAAATCAGGAACAGTTGTTGGTTCTTCTCCTGCTGAGAGAAGCTTTTCTCCAAAGGGAGTTGTTAGAATTCCTTTTCTCATTTTTCTTAAGTCAGTAGGAAGTGATAGTGGAGGGAACTGAAGGGAAAGGAAGCAGGGGTGGGATAGGGCGAAGGATATAGTGGGGGAGCTCTACAAAGTGGATAAATGAGGTGTTGGAATTTATTACCTTCAGAAGAGTTCAGAGACCGTCGCTAAAATTTCTAATTCCTTAATTGTTTTTAAAAGAATTTATATGTGCTTCTTAGAATCTCCTGATTTCCAAATCAAGAAATGCTTCCATTCATTCAATCAGTTTAATGTTAGACCTGGCATTTTCCTAATTTTTATTGCATGCCCCAAAATTAATTTAGGCACACAAATAAAACTGCATTTTGGCCATTTTTAGGAGGATATGTTCTAATTAAATCTTCCCATTTCTGTAAAGCACTTGTAAGTAAAAGCTTCCTATCAGGAATGTTAGTGAGGGCTGGGATCTGGCATCTCCTGGACTTGGAGGCACAACTTTCCATGTTAATTTTAGGTGTGTTTTGTTGTTGTTGTTTTGTAGTTGTGTGTGTGTGTATGCGGTTTTTCTTTTCTTTCTGATATCTGCAGATCTAAGCAAATTTTCTAGGATTGTTATATAATGTAGTTGGTCAACATGTGTTGCTTATGGGTTGAGCTCCATGAGGCTCTCACCCCTCAAATCACATTCAACCCTCTGATGTGCCTCGGTTTACCTCCCTGCTGTCTAAAACAACCAGAGGGTCAGGGAACGGTTGACCAAACCGAATGGGTCCTTCCCCACCAGAACCAGTCACTTTAATTGCAATTGTGTTGAAATTGTGCTTTGCGGCTCCTGCACGTCATGAGGAATGACCTCATACCTCCACAGAGATTCTTAGTCCCGTAAGAATACCTAATACTCAGACCAGAGGGAGGAGATGACCCTGTATTTTTGGAGCTGATTGAGTTCAACTCTAATTTATATGGCAATGGTTTTTTTTTATATATATTTCATTGATTTTTTACAGAGAGGAAGGGAGAGAGATAGAGAGTTAGAAACATCGACCAGCTGCCTCCTACACATCTCCCACTGGGGATGTGCCCGCAACCCAGGTACAGGCCCTTGAACGGAATCAAACCTGGGACCTTTCAGTCCGCAGGCCGACGCTCTATCCACCGAGCCAAACCGGTTTCGGCGGCAATAGTTTTTTTTTGCTCCACTTCTCAGAAAGCAATTCCAATAGGAAAGCCACAAGTTAACACCAGCCACCCATTTTTTTCCTACTGTCTTGTCTTAACCTAAGTTCCATCAACCCTTAATCTTAGTTCTATCTGGAGTATTAAAAAATACAGCTCAAATAAATCTACCCTCTACCACCAGCAAGGGAAAAGTCATCGGTTTAAGACACAACTCACCCAGGTTCACTCGATGGGTGGGGAACCAGCGGTTCAATGGGTCCTTTGTTGAATCCTAACACCATGTGCACAGGTTGGTCCTGGGTGAGCTTTTTTGAAATCCTGACCCAATACGCCAAGTAAATGTCAAAGTATGAAACATTCAAACTTGTGAAGAATTTCGGGAGTTTATTAAGTCCCATTGTCAACAATTGGCAGGAAGAAAATCTCAGCGGATTGAGATAATGCTCTCTGGCAGTTTTGCACCTTATTTTATACATTACAATCAAAACAGGAGATGTATGCTGGTAATATGAAACCCAGTGGTGATACATTAGGGTTTCAGAGAAATCAAAGTGGAGAATCCTCTGTGACTGGATACACAGTAAAATGACACAGACATCCTTCTTTTACATGATGGATATAGGATAGTTACAAGTCAACAATGAACTCAGTAACAATACGGGGATTTATGGTCTCCGCAGAGCATTGCCTATGCTTTCACGGGTCTGGAAATAGGGAAATTCCTTAGACATTCCAAATTATATGTTATTATAGATGCCAAAAGGCAATAGACCGGCTCAGTTAAGGTTAAGATTGACTTTTGTCAGGGAAGATGTCATCCTAGGAAATGACTACCCACCATAAACTGCTTTTAGTTTAAAAGTTTTCACTTCAGAACATCCTTTGTGATAACATTAGGTCTCTGAGTTTGCAAGAACACCACACAGGCCTTCCCTGAGCTAGTCAGTGTGCATGTGGTTCGTTTTCAAATACACTGTTCTTGGATCACTTGTGCCCCACCTCCTGACAACAGTCACTGAGTGCTTAGGGCAATGGTCGACAAACTCATTAGTCAACAGAGCCAAATATAACAGTGCAATGATTGAAATTTCTTTTGAGAGCCAAATTTTTTAAACTTAAACTATATAGGTAGGTACACTGTTATTAACTTAATTAGGGTACACCTAAGTCTTAGGAAGAGCCACAATCAAGGGGCCAAAGAGACGCATGTGGCTCACGAGTCACAGTTTGCCAACCATGGGCTTAGGGGATTGGTCTGAACTAAAGCCCCCAACCCACCTGGCAGTTCATAAACTGCCCCTGAGGGAATGTCCCTCCTCTGTCCCAACACAGGAAGGCAAACCATCACCCCAGATTGCAGAAGGACCTGTATGTTGTAAGCATATGCGGCTACCTTGCCGTCCATATTCCTGGTCTCCACACCTCCCGCCCCACCCCCACTCTTGTGCCCAGGTTCAACACACCAATGCCCCAGAACCTGTTTGCTACCCGGGAGTTGGACAGCCCCAGCCTCAGATTTGTTCCCAGGTTGTGCATCTGACCTTAATGAAGATGGTGGTCTTCCAAGAGTTGGAGAAGGACCTAATCTCCATGGTGATTGCCATGAAGATGCAGGGCTCCAACCTCATATCTATGGTGATCACTGTGAAGATGCAGGGCTCCAAGTACATCCTATGGGAGTATGCTGCTCCCCAGTGAACAACTGGAGACAGACTTGGGGCTGACATCACCACAGGACCCCCACTTCCTCTGTGAGAAGGCAACAAGCTACAGGTCCTGTTGCACTGGAGGAAGTGCTTTATAACCAGTCCATCTAGAGCTAGAAGATACTCCCTGTGGGCGCCATCCACATGGCCGAGGTCAGGCAGTGACCCCTGAAGGGTGGCCAAAGTGGCCGGGGAGGCTTCTGCCAAAGTGGCCGAGAACTGGATCTGCTCCCTGTCCAACCAGCCCATCCACTGGGAGGACAGTGCCATACAGGACAGATGCAAGGCTAAGTCAAGGGTTAATTACTCCGAGGGTGTATATCAGAGATTCTCCTCTGAGCAACAGGCCAGCAACTATGCCACCTATGGACCGGACCTGGCTGAGGAGGGCATTGACATGGGGATGCTCAAGAAGCAGAGGCCATGGAGAGTAGGAATGAAGTCCATTATCAGGCCTCAAAATATCAAGGAAAAAGTTGTGGCATGGCTGAGAAAGTTAAAAGTGTTGGAGGAGGCTGTGGACTCGAACAGGACACTGCAGAGCATGTCCCCAAGTTGGAGTGGGACCTGGACCTTCTATTTAACATACTGCAGAACCCTAGGGACAGTGGCCCAGACATGGAGGATGATAACAGCACCCTCAGCACCCCCAAGCCCAAGCTCAGACTGTTCTTTGAAGGCTTGGCACACTCCAGCTCACAGACAGAGATGGAAGCATCCACAGGACCCGGAGCCAACAGGAAAACACGTGGGCCCTCGGGCATCAAACAGCCCAGTGACAGTGTCTCAGACTCGGTGGCCCACAGCACCCCTCCCCCAAAGTCGCCTGAATCTGGACCTCCTCCATGTCTAGGCAGTCCACTCACAGTGAGGACAGCGCCATGCAGGCTGGCCCAAGACCAAGTCTACAAATGAATACTCTAAGGAGGAATATGAGAGCTTCTCTGAGCAGGAGGCCAGTGAAGATGCCGCCCATGGGTAGAACCTGGATTAGGAAGCAGTGACTATTGAAAGTCACAACAAGGTCCATGACAAGCAGAAAGTAGTGGCTTGGCTGAGCAGGGCCCAAGTGTCAGAGGAGGACCTTGACCCTGAGCAGGACCTCAAAGATCATGTCCCCAAGAGGAAGAGGACCCGCACCTTCTGTCTAACATGCTGGAGAACCAGTGACAGTAGCCCAGGCAGGGAAGAAGATGATAGCCTTCTCAGCACCACCAAACCCAAGCTCAGGCCATACTGCGAAGGCCTGTCACATTTCAGTTCAAAAATGGACATGAGGAGCATCCATGGTGCCCAGAACCAAGAAGAGCTTCCGAGTACTAGCAGGTTTCACTGAGGGCTAGTGTATTGGCCCACAGAGTAAAGGGCCCGGGGTTCAAATCTGGTCACGGGCATTCCTGTCTCAATTACAGGCTTGATCCCCAGCCCTGGTCATGGCACATGCAGGGGGCAAGCAATCCATGTGTCTCTCTCACATCGATGCCTCTCTCCCTTTCTGTCTCTTGCCCTCCCATTAACTTTCTCTAAAAAATTAGTGGAAAAATAACCTCTGGTGAGGGTTAACAAAACAAACAAAGCAAAACAAAGGAGCCTCTTAGTCCAGCTGAAGTTCCCAAGAAGACCAAGCTCAGGCAGCAATAGCCAAGTGACAATGTCTCCCACTTAGAGCCCCAGAGCATGCCCACCCAGGAGGGCACCCAACACTGCCCAAGGACAGCCTGGTGGCAGAGACCTCAGCCCTGGACATTTTCACCGGGAAGCTGCTGCCAGTAGGCGCATCACCAAGACTGAGTCTCTCATCCCCTCCACCAAGGCCAAGGGGAAGCATCCCAGCCACCATGGCTGGGCAGGTACCTGATGGAGTGGCAGAGGGCACAGCCATAGAACAAGTGAGCCAAGAGCCCAGACAATGAGCATGCACAGACCCAGGGAGCCAGCTGCAGACCCCCAGGAAGACCACGTACAACCAGCTGAACCACACCCTCATCTCTGATGACCAGCTGCCAGAGAACATCATCCTTGTCAACACCTCTGATTGACAGAAGCAGTTCCCCTAGAACACCCTGCAGGGGCAAATGCTGCCTGTGCTGTGCACCTGCTTCATGGCTGACATCCTGGTGGCCTTCAGCTCCATCATCTGGCAGATACAGAGATACTGTAACAATAATTCCCAGCCCCCGAAGCCAGTGAAGATCCTGGTGGCAGGAGCACTTCCAGCGAGAAGGGTTCTCCCTTCTCCACCTGCCCTTCCTGGAAGCCAGGACTCTGCCTCCACAGGACTCAGAGCTGGTGGTCAGATGCCAAGGACTGGCCTCCCATTGTGAGCATCCTGAGCAGAACATGGAGGCCAGTCAGCCCAGCCCTGGGCCCCAGCTGCCAACCTGCCAAGTGTCCCCATACCATCCACTCGTGCTTCCCTAAAAAAATACCTGTGTGGTGCAGACCCCCGGGCACACTGGCTACCAAGGATGGGCAAACTTTTTGACTCGAGGGCCACAATGGGTTCTTAAACTGGACCGGAGGGCCGGAACAAAAGCATGGATGGAGTGTTTGTGTGAACTAATATAAATTCAATGTAAACATCATTACATAAAAGGGTACGGTCTTTTTTTTTAGTTTTATTCATTTCAAACGGGCCGGATCCGGCCTGCGGGCAAGAGTTTGCCCACGGCTGGCTAGACAAACTGGTGCAATACCAGCTGCCCGCCTTTCTGAACAGGGACTGTGCTTTCGCCCTCATCTTTCTGTGTTATCACAGAACATTTGTTCCACCCAACAGGTGTGGGTCCAAGTATTTACCAGGTGAGCACCCTGTCCCTGCACAGCACAGTGGTCACTTGGCCCCCTACTTTCTGGAAGTCTTCAGGGCATTTCAAGTCTGTGAGTGCTTGTGCCTCTAAACACGGGGTGAACCTAGGGCCAAGCTCACAGGTTTATTGTAGAAACTCTGTTGGGTCCTCCCTGGAAAGTGCTCTCTGGGTGCCTGGGCAGTGGAGAGGTCTGCTGCACGGGCTGTGGTTGAGCTCATTGGTCATTTTCTCTGCCTCGTGACAAAGCCTCAACCTCATCTGTGATACTCCACGAAGCCTTGGGTTAAGCTCTTTTCTCCTTAGATACAGAGATTGGAGATTCTATGAGAGATCCGTGTCCTGGGTGAAGGCGGAACCAAAAATCCCAGAAGTGAACAATGTGTCCCAATGCTAAGTTTATTCTTGATTAAAAGAATACAGAAAAGTGTGGGGGAAAATCTAAAATACTAGATAGGGTCAGTACTGTGTAGTGGATGAAGGTAGGTGAATGAAACACAGGAGGGCATGTAAAAGACCGTGTCTTGCTGAGGAAATATCGATATGTGTAAGAAACCACACGGATAGTTTAACTGCATGCATTTTAAGTTAAGGGAAAGTATCCTGTCTTGCAAAATAGAATGCATTAATTTTAAACCTGCCTCCAGAAATAGGAGCTGATAAATGAGAAGCAATAAATGATTTTTTAAAAATCAGATGAAAATTTGACAAATGGAAGTTATTGTTTGCTTTGTTAGACATATTATATCAGACTAACAGATAATACCCAGTCTTTTAAGCAAAACAAATCATTACCACATACTATGCCACATAGGAAGTCTCCATAAATTCCAAAGAATATATCTATGTTTGTTCTCCATTGATATGTTCATGAACCATCATGCATGATGCCTATATGTTCTCTAACCATAGTGCACTAAGGTAAGAAGTTAATAATAAAGGATAGCTTTAAAATTGCCAAATGACAGGATACTTAAGAAGATACAAGGGAAGCTGAAGTGAAGTATATTCTACATAAACATTGAGTCCCAAAGAAATCATGAGTGAAATTATGGAATACTCACAAATAAAAAACAACAAAGAAAAGCTGTACATCAAAAGCAGCTGTAAAAGACAGAGCTTTTGTTTTAAATAGACTTCTAAGGAAAGAATTACAGCTGGGAAGAGAGATCTAAGTATCCAAATAGTAAATTAGAGAGAGCAACAGAGTGACCTTGAAGAAACCAGGAAGGGGAAAAACATAAGGGAAGACATCAGTAAAACAAAGAATTTCAAAATAGCCTTCAATAAACTGGAAAACTGCTTCTCTAAAAATATTGGTAAAACAAACAGATTTCTAGCCAGACTGACCAAGAAACAGAAAAATGCTGTGCACATAGTTCCAACAAGTGAGGTGAAATGGACCAATTCCTGGGAAGAAACAAACTGTACAACGTTCCTCAAGAGAAAGTGATGCCCTGACTAGTCTATTGAAGAAGTTGACTTAGTAGTTAAAGCATTCTAATGAAGGGCATCCAGGCCCAGGTGGTTCACTGGAGAATTAAACAGAATAAATGAACAGACACTTCACCAAAGAGGCTATAACATGTCGTATGAGCACTTGAAAAGTTCAACATCATAAACCATTAGAAAAAAGTTAATTAAACCACAAGGAGACTAACTAAAATAAAAGACTGTGATAACACTTGATGCTGGGGTGGATGTGGAAAAACTCACTCATACAGTGCTGGTGGGAATGCAGACTACTCCAGCCACTGGGGAAAGTAGTTTGGTTGTTTCTTATAAAACTAAACATGCAACTACCACACAACCCAGCAATTGCACTCCGGGGCATTTATCCCACAGAAATAGAAACTTTCATCCACTCAAAAACCTGAGCACAAATGTTTATGGGAGCTTTTTCTTAAAACTTGCAGACAATCTCTGAAATCCCTTGTTGGGATTAATACCTAGAGTTTATAAGAAATGTCTGTCACATAAAAATGGGTAGAGTATAGGAAAAGGGAATTTCATAAAGGGAAACCCATAATGTTAACAAGATATGAAGAGATATTAAATTTCACTTGTAGTAAGATATGAAGAGATGTTAAATTGTACTTGTAGTCAGAGAAGTAAAGAGGTGCTCTTTACACCAGTCTGCATGACAGAATAGACTGTGATGATGGGAAGTGTTGGTGAGGCTATGGGACAAATGGGAACATGATGGGCTGTGATGGGAGTGTAATCTAGTACAGGCACCCAGGAGGGCCATCTATAAGTACTTCGAAAAATTAAATATGCTCTTATATATTTGAATATTCATATATATAATTTTGCGAGGTCAGGAGAGCATGAAGAATCACTGTAGGAGAACCTATAACATAGGACTCTCAACCTCAAGCTTGAAGTGATCACTTTTTGAATAACATTTCCTCGGCTGGGACACAGACGGAAAACCAGGCCTTCTGTGTCAAAATATAACCCCTCAGAGTCTAAGAGCATAAAGCTGGTTCTTCTGATCAGTGTCACTGGTGGGAATGGACCACTGGAAATATTTGCTAGAATAGATAGCAAAGAGGCACCTGGAATAAGTGGGTTCCCAAACCTTATCCTGTCACTTCCATCTCAAAAATGTCAGCCTTTTTATGAGTATTTTCCCACTGACATAAACATCCTCACACGAAGTTATTTGCACGGTATATGTCTAACAAATTCATGTGACATGATGAAATGTGGCAAAGTGCTGTGATGGAGCCAAAAAAAAAAAAGAAAATGGATCATCTGTGTACTTTCTTCCGTTGTTTTTTGCAAGTAAAACAATAACATAGGGAAAACAGACAGACAAAAGTATCACTCTAAATGTACATAGAGCCACATGAATATTTTCTGTAATTTTTAGTGTGACTATTAAGGATTAAATTTAAAAAAATAAAATATATGTAGAATAAATTGTGATCACCCGTGTTACTACTAAATCTTAAAATGCTGCCATTGCCTGCGTGTCTTTAAATAGGACATTAGGGTGACAGTTGGGAGACGGTTGAACTCCTGATTCCATCCCAGTTTTTCCTTCCCCATAGCTACTTACCAGCATCCACTTTGTGCTTGTCCCTAAGTAGGTTTCTATATTTTTACTCAAAAGTTGTGTACACACAAGTTAACTTAGTGTTGATTTTGCATTTTTGAAATTTTATTTCAATAGCATCATTCAGAATGTATTCTAAAACTTGCTTTTTCACTCAAATCATGCTTTGAGATTTGTCCACATTGCCACACATACTCCAATACATTACTTTTACTGCTTTACTAGGCATTTACTACCATGACTTTATTCTCCTGTTGAAGGACATTTAGGTTATTTCTAGTTTTCCACCATCATAAGCAATGCTGAAATGGACTTTCTGGTATTCTTCATGGGCACGTGAATGAAGCTTCTCTAGAGTATGTTGCTAAGAATGAATTTCTAGCAGGAAGGCCATCCACACCTTAGGTTTCACTAGTGGGTGCAATTTCACTGCCTGAATCAGCCATGCCCCCTCCTAGCTGCTGTGATTGTTGGCTGCTCATGGCTCCTGAAGGCCCTTTCCCTATCCAGAGGGGGTAGGTGCTCCCCCTCCCATGCCCTGGGACATAGGCTCAGCCAGAGGCCAGTAATGACTGGCACTGGGTAGACAAGCCTGGCTCCTTACCTCCCATGGGACTCACTCAATGGGTACAATTCCTCTTCCAGATCCCCTCTCAAGACCAGGCTGAACGTAATCTGCTGAGTCCACCTCTCTGCTCACTTCCCTCCATCTTCTTTTTCGGAGGTCATTCCTTCACTAAACTCTGTCCCACTTCCCAGGAGTCACTGCTTCCAGGGAACCTGGCCCAAGGTGACTAATATTGCCAAAGTCTCTCCAAAAGGGCTGCTCCAATGTCCACAGTTAGGAGAGGCTTGAAGGCTGAGAAAGAGAAAGCCCTTCCTAGAGATGAGGTGGGGGAGGGGGAGAAGGCAAAGGTGCTGAGATGAAAGAGCTTTGTGAATTCAGCAAACTGAATGAAAGCCAGTGTGGCTGAAGTGTGGGGAGCAGAAGAAAGAGAAGGACACTGGTTGAGGTTAGAGATGTATGTAGGAGCCGAGAATTAGACCTCATAGGCTGGTTTCCAATTTTTTTTCTAATTGTAATAGGAAGTTTTTGAAAAGCTTTAAGCAGAAAAGTGATAGGGTTCCATTTAGACTAAAAAAATTCATCTGTGTATAGAGAGAATGGTTTGGGAAAAGATAAAAGAAGCAGGGATTTGAGTATTTACACAGCAAGGAGAGCGGATCACAAAAATTAGTGTGAACATAGAAAGTAAGAAACATAATGGAATTTTTAACACAACACTACGCGTGTTTATAAAACACACAGACATACAAAGACATAAATTATTCAAGCATACATGCCAACTTTGAAGTTGCTACTATGTAGAGGGAGAGGAAGGAAATGGAGATTGGGTGTAAAAAGAGACCATACAACCTGGACATTGTTTTGCAAGGAATGGTGGTGAGGAGGTGTCATGAAATGAGGCATGTGATTTATGGAGCCCTGAACCAAGAAAACCAAAATCAAAACAACAGCAACGACCCACCTCCCTACCCATTATTTTCCTTTGTCCTGTGGAGACCCACGTCTGTGATAGGGAACAGGTTTTCTGAGAGACTTGCCAAATAATCCAACTTTTACCCACTAAGTAGGTTGAACTGAATGGCAGAGGCCTTCCTAGTGAATAATGCAGCATCTGAGTCAAGGAACCTGGAGGGAAGAGGAAGCAGAACCTCCCTGGAGCCTCATTAGTAAGGGCACAGATGGGGCAGTCTCATGCCTGACCTGGTGGGTGCTCCTGATGCTCCCTCTCAGCCTAGTTCCTCCTTTTCCTGGGGCTCCATGATGCCAGGTCTTCTCTCTGGGATCAGAGATAATCCAGGGTAACATGTCTTGTTATTTCCCCTTTGCACCAGTTTATGACCTGGTCCCAGGAGATCTGGGGACCAAACTTCCACCATGTCTGGTCGCTCTGTGCCTAGGTGCCCAGGGCAGGAGTAGACACCAATTCGGTATCAATAAATGCCTGTGGATCAAAAGTTATTGCTTGAATCCTTCCTTGAGTGGGGGCAAGGACCTTGGGATTTCCCTCTACGTTTTTTCTTCAAGTGCCCAGAGAAGCACATGGCATCTCTGCAAATGCATTTGTCAGTTGTTGTTCAAAGGGTTTGCTGAGGTGGTTTCTTTGTTTCCCTGTGTGGCCCTGAGAGACAAAATCTCAGTAGATAGAATAGAGTGGATGCTGGCTTTATCCAATGGCCTGCTTCTCTGAGGCGCTCTAGAGCCATATTCTCAGACACTGTTCAGGGCGATCCAACACCCAATGTTACTTACTGAGCAAGCTCTTTGGAGGGTAGTAGTTTCTTAGTGATTCCTATCTGAGTGAGGAGCTTGGAGGATGCCAATCCTTGCTGAAGGCTTAGCCACATGATCTCCCTTTAGGCACACAGTACTCATGTCTTCTGGGCCCCAAGACCTTGACTGAGCCCTTGGGACATTGAAAGGAAAGAATAATTCTTACCCAGGAGAAGTCCAGGATCTCAGCCCACTGAGAAACAGACAGAAGTAAAATCACCTCAAATCCCATCACCCAGAGACAATCACATGCAACATATTAGTATATTTGTCCCTAGGCCAGTGGTTCTCAACCTTCCTAATGCCACGATCCTTTAATACAGTTCCTCATGTTGTGGTGACACCCAATTTCATTGTTACAAATTTAACATAACTAAAGCATAGTGATTAATCACAAAAACAATATGTAATTATATATGTGTTTTCCAATGCTCTTTGGCGACCCCTGTGAAAGGGTAGTTCGACCCCCAAAGGGGTCGCGATCCACAGGTTGAGAACCTCTGCTCTAGTATTTTCCTGTGCATGTTGACATAGTTTCCATCTTGTCATTCTTATCTCACAAGAAATGTCTGTTGCCCATAAATATGCTACAGACCATACTGCTTGAGAGTCCTTTCTACTTGACAGAGCAAGTCCCCTTCCTATATTCTTTTCAACTGTTTCTTAATTTGTTTGCATATTTATATTTAGATAAAATTTAGAATAGTGTTTGTTTCCCAAAAATCCTGTTATAATTTTTACTTTCAACTAGAGGAGGCGCCCCGCCTACCGCAGTGCGAGGAGACACCCCACGGGCTGCCATGGGAGTTGGACCGGACCCGCGCTGGAGGCGGCCAGGACCCGAGCCTGACTTCCGCCCCAGGCCTCCCCTGCCCCCTGCCTGTGTCCTCTCTGGCTTGGGCAGGTGCCCCTGTGTCTGTCTCCATCTCTGCTCCGTGACTCACCTGTGCAGACAACCTTCTCCTGTCTGGTTGTCCCGACCTAATTTGCATATTATCTCTCTCTCTCTCTCTCTCTCTCTCTCTCTCTCTCTCTCTCATATATATACATATGTACATTTTAGATTAATTCAGGAGAGTATGTGCCTTTGCAATATTTTTCTATCCAGAAATGAGTAATTTCATGCATTTAAGATTAAATGGAGAAATAGAGCTTTGGAAGGCCCTGGGCAATTTCTTTTATGATCTTACAGTTTTAGAGGATTATTTTGATGTTACACATTGTATTTCCACTTGATGATTGTTTACATACATATGTATTTATAATAGTAATGGGCAATATATATTGAGTGCCAACCACATGCCAACTCTTTAGGTTAAGCACTTTATTATTCAATTTTATCCTTTCAACTCATTTTTCACGTGAAAAGAACAAGATGTAAAGAACTCAGATAGCGCCGAAACCGGTTTGGCTCAGTGGATAGAGCATTGGCCTGCGGACTGAAAGGTCCCAGGTTTGATTCCGGTCAAGGGAATGTACCTGGGTTGGGGGCACATCCCCAGTAGGAGGTGTGCAGGAGGCAGCTGATCGATGTTTGTCTCTCATGGATGTTTCTGACTCTCTATCTCTCTCCCTTCCTCTCTGTAAAAAATCAAGAAAATATATTTAAAAAAAAAGAACTCAGCTAACATGCCTGAGGTTTTAATGCAAGTGGCAGTGCCATTCTTATCACTAATTTTTTTTTTGTCAAGCCTTACCCAAGGATATGTTTCCCTTGCCCAGACCAGGGCCAAGGATCTAGCCTGCAACGGAGGTAGGTACCTTGACTGGAATCAAACCCAAGACCTTTCAGTCTACTGGTTCCCAACTCTTACAGGCTAACAGCTCTGTCTCTTTCTCTCACTCAGGACGCTGCTCTAGTTTAATTGAAAACATCCAGAATTTTCTTCTGGTCACTAGTATGAATAATCTTTTTAAACTCACTGAAGTCACATGTCCACATACAACCATACATCACTGTGGTCTGGCCACTTAGATATACTGATACCTCCACTCTGGAGCCCTGAATAACAGCCCCCAGAAACAGTTGGATGTGGAAATTGGCAGCTGCTAGAAAGGGGAAACCGGAACTCATGTCCACCACAGGCCATTGTCACATAAATATTTGACTTCTGGTTTCCACTGTGACATGTAAGAGCTTGGAAGTCCTTACTTCCATCCTTACAAGAAAAAAAAAGGATAACAATCTGAAAAACAGAGGAGCTCTTGTTAAATCCATCTGAAATTAACTATGACTAGGAAATTAACCTTTGCAAACCATGGAGATTTAGGGCTCTGTTAGAACAATACAACCTAGCCTGTCTTCCTGATAAGACGGAAAACATGTTTTCCACTCAAAGTGAGAGACAAAATCAAAGAGCATGAGAAGAGAAGACAGATTCGACCACATCAAAATGTAATGCGTCTATTTGGCAAAACACACATCAAATGGAGACAATGGCAAGCTAGAGAAACCATTTGCAAGTTACATGGCAAAAAGCTGATATCCATGATAATTCAGATTTGCTAACAATCCAATGGAAAAGAGGGCAAAAGGTCTCAAACTGAAATTCCAAAAGAAGGCATAGGCCAAAAGTATGCGAAAGATACCCAACTGCAGTTTAAACCAGAACGAAAAATTCAAATGGAAATATTGCTCTTTCTCACCCTGGACAGGGTGCCTCATCAGTTGGTTGGAGAGTCATCCATACACCAAAAGGATGCAGGTTTGATTCCCGGTCAGGACACATAACTCGGATGTGGGTTCTGAAAATGTTGTGGAACTGGAGAGTGTTTGTGATGTTATGGAACAGTTGCGAAAAATTGTGAATATACTCCATGTTGGAATTTACACTTTGAAGGATCATAGAGTTAAAATTTATATAATTTAAATTTATTTTTATTATAATGTTATTAAATTTTATTTAAAAAACATTTCATTTTACTCAATAGTGTAAGAAAAATACCATAAACTTCTAAGTATGTGCAAGACAAAATTCCTTAAATGGCTATTACGGGGAGGTTGGGGGGAGTCCTTCTTCCGAGGCAGCTGACACAGGGTGCCCCCCAGGATCTGGGACCACAGGCCTCCCAGAAGCTGAGGCTAGTGTCTCAGAAGCTGCAAGGTGGGTCCACATCTGGAAGTTCAGTGACACCTGTGCCTGGCGCTTGCTCTGGCTCAGGAGAGGGCACCAGAGTTAGCATTTTCTCTTTAGGTGTTTCTGAATCTTGCTCTGGAGCTGCTTGTGTAGATCCAGTAAGAGACTATGTTACCACCATGACCGCCTTTTGTGTGCCTTCCAAGGAAGGGAACCTCCCATCTCCATCACTGAAGTCCCAGTTCAAGCCCCCACCCCTGGAAGTCCTCCAGACTGCAGGCCACTGGGCACTGAACAGAGCAGCTCTGTGCTCCTGCCTAAGCCCAGCCCCTGGGAGCTCTTCTCTGAGTGGCCCAGCCACTTGCCCTCCCCCTCACACACACCACCCACTCCTCCTCCTCCTGTGTCTCTGCCTCAGTGGGCTCAGGTGTTCCAGCTGTGAGTGGAGACACTGGGCCTGGGTTGGCAGGTCTGGGAATGGAAAGGTGAGCTCTATGGAGGATAAAAGCATGATCGGGCTGGGAAATTCTGGTGGCTAATAAAAATCTTCAGTGTACTGGTCCAGCCAGATGCCCAAGATGCAGGAGATGACCTTGGGGAAAGAGATAGACAGAGAGCAGAGTCTGAACCTGGCTTTTCTTTCCACATGGCCCTCCCAGAGCACCACTCAGGGAGCCTAGGGTCCTGTGCCTGCTGCTTCTGCCCATCCAGAAGGCAGACCTCCTCCTTGCCCACCTTCAACCTGGCAGTCCTGGCAGAGATGGGCCTGGTCACCCAGGAGGGGCTGGAAGAAAGCCCTCCTAACTTACAGCTCTGCAGAAATGAGGGAACCGCCTGTCTTCTTCTTCAGGGGAACCTGACACACTCTCTCAGTGTCCCTGTTCCCTCCCACTGCCCTCCCACCCAAATGTCAACTCCATGAGGACAGGGAGGGCTGGTGTCTATTAAGTTCATATCACTCATTGGCACACGGTATGTGCTCCAGGAATAGCTGACCAATGAGTGAACAAAGAAAATCCGTCTGCACCTCTGGTGTCCACAGACCTCCTAACACCTCAAACTTTGGCTCCTGCACCTACGTGCTGCCTAATTCACTAGCTTCCCTGTGGAGTTCTTCTTCTCTAATTGACAGTTAACTCCCATGGGTAGAGAGCAACAGCCAAGCTACCACTGAGAAGGTTCTACCAGATTAGTGAACAAGGTTCCTGGATAAGGGTGTAGACTGGGCTAGGATTAGAAGCAGAAAGGTGTGAATTTTCTGAGGGGCTCCCTCTGTCCACTGACCTCCCCAATCACCCACACTACCCATGTCTACATGAACAGGTCTCTGACTCCTGCCTTTTTTTCGTAGGAGAAACCCTCAGACCTCTGCCCTCTAGCAGAAATCCCATCATGAGTGGGATCCAGGTTTTGGCCAGCACCTTGAATTCAGGTCCCATACTCCCCTCATGGCTCTGATCCAAAGCCAAATCACGTTTTCTGCTGGAACAGAGGTTCACTGTCCTCTTCACAATACAGGAAGGTGCAGCCATAGGTAGAGGAGGCCAGGAGGACATCACATCGGCTGTCCTGTGGACACTATGAGCCTGTGTGCCCTAGTGTGACTGAATCCCTCCTGACTAGAAGGAAGCGCTGTAGTGCAGGCTTGGGGTCTGCTCTGTGCACTGGATTATGGTCAGTGCCTAGAGACGTGTCTGTACCTGGCAGGGCTTCTCATATATTTGCCGATTGAATGAGCCCAAACCAGACCCATTTTAGACAGCTGGGTGAGTTTGAATCCCACTTCTCAATCCTGGGATTTCTGGTCTGGCTTCACCCAGGACTGGGACCCATAACGGATTTTCCAATCTCTTTATCTAATGAGAAAAGTGCTTAGCCCTGTGCCCTGGAGAGACCGGAAGGTGCACTAGAGTGTGTTTTTGGTGGCAGGCAGGTCTCCCTCCTCCCCCTTTATCTTCCTGTTTGCGGGTGGGCTGCCTTTCAGTAATCCCCATGCAGCCCCATCAGCTGAGCTCCAACACCCTGGCTGGGGGAGAACTCATCCCCACTCACCAACGGAGAGGAGAGAAGGATGCGTGATGCCTCCTTGTTTGCCGCAGACACTCTGGAGGGTGGACAACAGCACTCCAGAGCCCAAGCGGGCCACATAATCTAAGTGTCCTGATGCAACCCAGAATGGTCTCACAATTCCAAGTTCCAGTACCCCCATGAAGGGAATGATATTCAAGGACTCCTCACTGGGGCTCTTCTGTTTGTAGGTGAGCGTGGCCTCAACGATGGGCAGTTGGTGGACACGAACGGCCCCTGTGACGTACTGTGTGATTCTCAACACCATGTCCAGCGTGTCCTTCACAGCCCTCCGGGCCTCTTTGTAGAACAGGTCCCGCCTGGGCAGATCTTGGAAGAAGCTGTTGTAGCGGTAATGCACGGAGCACGGGCACCTGGCCACGAGGTGGTAACCCAGCAGGATGAGCAGGAAGTGAATGTAGCCCAGCCAGGGGGACGGGGCACATGTTGTAGTACAGCAGCTTCAGGAAGAGCCACAGCACAGCACTGAAGTACTGCTGTGCCTCTGACACCACGATCTTCACAGGCTGGGGGGCTGGGAATTGTAGTGACGGTATCTGTATCCATGAGGTGATGGTGCTGAAGGCCGCCTGGACCTCAGCCTTGGAGCAGGGGAACAGCCCAGGCAGCATGTGTTGCTGTAGGACTCAGACGGGAACTGCCCCTGCCAGTTGGAGATGTTGAGCAGGAGGATGTTCTGGGGCAGCTGGCTGTCAGAGATGAGGAAGTGGTTCAGCTGGTCATATACTGTCTCCCTGGGTATCTGCAGCTGGCTCAGGGGTCGGGGCAGTGCTTGTTGTCCAGGCTGTTGGCCCGCTTGTTCCTGGCTTTACCACCTGCTGCTCCTTCAGGGATGTGCTCCAGCCTCAGCAGCCTGCCTGCTCTCCCCTGGGATCTGGTGGAGGCGATGAGGAGAGACTCGTTCTTGGTGATGTGTCCGCTGGTTGCTTGGGGCTCATCTTCTCTGTCACCTGGGTTGGACCTGGAGGCCCCTCTTGGCGCTGGCACTGTGGATGCTCTAGCTCTCCATCTGACAGCTGGGCTGGGTCAGGTCTTCCAAGTATGGCCTGAGCCAGGGCTTCTGGGTCCTGAGGACACTCTTATAGGCCACTGTCACGGTTCTCTAGTGAGTCATACAGCAGATGCAGGTCCTCCTCCACCTCAGGACCATGCTCCGAACACTCCTGCTCTGAGTCCAGGAACTCCTCCCACTCTTGCACCCTGCCCAGCCACGCCCCAAATTTCTTGTTGGCATCTTGTTGCCTGGTCATGAGTGGCGACCTTACTACACTTTGGCGCTGCTTTTTGGGCTCCTCAAAGTCGAAGTCCTCCTCCTCTTGGTCCTGCCCATGCCAAGGATGATAGCTGCCCTGCTGATCCGAGAATATTTCATAGTCCCTCTGAGTAATGAACCCAGGACTTGGACTTGGGGCTGGACTTCTGGGTGCTGTCCTTGGGGTCGATGGGCTGGCTGGACAGGGAGGAGATGCTGACCTCAGCCATGTGGGCAGATTCCTCCATGATGGTGCTACGGAGGCTCAGCATCTGGCCACCCTCGAGGGGTCGCTGCATCACCTCAGCCATGTCGATGGTGCCCACGGTGAGCATCCGGCAACCCAGGATGGTCTGTTTGTTAAGGCGCTGCTTCTGCTGCAGCATGATCTGCAGCTGGTTGCCTTCTCTCTTGAGGTAGTGAGGATACAGCAGGGAGGTCAGCACCAGGTTGGTCTTCACTTGACCACTAGGGTCAGCAGAATCTCCAGACCTCAAGATGTTTTTGGAGCCCTGCATTTTTGTCGTGACCACCACAGAGCTGAGCTCCTTCTCCAGCTCCTTGTAGATGAGCAGCTTGGTTAAGGTGAGGCTACACAGCCTGGGCACGCAGGTTGGGCTGGAGCATTCCACCTCCCAGGTGGAAAACAAATTCATGGGCACCTGTGTGTTGAGTGCAGTGGGCATGCTGTCCAGGCCCGCGGCCCCCGAGAGGGTGGTCTGATTTCTATCCTGTGTTGGGAGAGGGGGCATATGCCATCAGAGGCAGCTCATAAACTTCCAGATGGGTTGGGGGCTCTAGCTCAGACTGAATCCCAAGCACTCAGTGATTGGTGACAAGTGGTGGGATAGGAGTGATCCCAGGGACCAGATGCTAACCTGGCGGCCTTGCAAACTCAGAGACCTAAAGTAACCACAAAGGATGGTCTGAAATTAAAGTGTTTTTTTTAACTAAAAGCAGCTTATGGTGGGTACTGGTGTCCTAGGCCAGTGGTCGGCAAACTGGCTCGTGAGCCACATGCGCCTCTTTGGCCCCCTGAGTGTGGCTCTTCCTAAGACTTTGGAGTACCCTAATTAAGTTAATAACAATGTACCTATCTATATAGTTTAAGTTTAAAACATTTGGCTCTCAAAAGAAATTTCAATCGTTTTACTGTTGATATTTGGCTCTGTTTACTAATGAGTTTGCGTACCACGGCCCTAGGCTGTCATCTTCCCTGAAAAAAGTCAATCTTTATCTTAACTGAGCCTGTCTATTGTCTTTTTGCATCTATAACAACATATTTTTGGAATGTCAAAGTAATTTTCCTTTTTATTCAGACCCTCAGAGCACAGGCACTGCTCTGCTCTCTGCAGAGACCACACATCCCCTCAGTGTTATTGAGTTCATTGTTGACTGTTAACTATCCCATTCACACCTAAGTGAAAGTAGTGCATGTCTACCATTTTACCTTTTATCCAGGCCCAGAGATTTCCCTGCTGTGCTTTCTCCTGCTTCCCTCATCTGTCAACAAGAATTTCATGAAACCACACAAGTCTCCACTTAGGACTGTAATGTATAAAACGAAGTGCAAAGCTGCCATTCTCCGGAGCGTTATTATCTCATTCGATTGAGATTTTGCTTCACCACAATTGTCTACACTTTGGCTCAAATAAATTCACAAAAATTCTGCACAGGTTTCCACGTTTTCGACATGGTCAAGAGAAGAGATTCTCAGGAGGCAACGTAGACTTGGAGGTGAGTATGATGAGACACACTAGGATCTTAGTCATTTCTTAGCAGAGGATGGACAGCACCTCCCGTGTTAACAAGGTCACCCTGGGATTTCTGACAGAACATCCCATTCTAAGATGGGAACACAGAGGGTTCTTGGGGTGGGAGGGTCTGGATATTAGGACAAGTGGTGTGTTCAGGGCAGCACTGTTGACAAGACAACAGGAGGGGGTCACGTTCAGGTCCCACAGAAGTGAACAGCTGCATCGTGAGCCCTGATAAAAGGCCCCCACGCTTGGTATGTTGTACAGCCCAGGGAAGCCCCAGCTCCTGACCTGGAGGGGCCATAGGGATGTGGTCCTCGGGGCAGCAAAGGGCAAAGCAACAGACTTGGCACCTTGAGCCCCATGCCCTTTTGGGAAAAGCATCCCCACTAATCACAATGATGTGTAAGAGTGGGGGAAGGTGTGTAAGGATTGTCAGGCCAACATGGACACTTGGAGATGGGCATGAAAAAGGGAAAATCTGTAGACAAATGCAAAAAATACTCTTGACTGAACATGATGGGAAATGGTACAAAGTCTCTCTTCTGATATTCCTAAAACTTTGTGGGCAGTGACTTTGCATTTCATCTGAAAGGGGCTGGACAGTGAGAGTGGGTTGTGGGGAGGATACAGGCCCCAGATTCCTTTGGAAATTGGACTTTAGGAGGGACCTAGGGGAGTAGCAGGGCAGCTTCTGGAACCCACGGCTCCCTTTGACTACATGGGACCCTGGAGTCTGGGTCACCTCAGAACCTGAACTCACCCTGAGGCCATGCTGCACGCTGGAAGATGTATTGGGCACCTGTGCCTCCTCCAGGGGCATGGAGTTGAGGACCCCATCAGTCAGCTCCTCTCTGTTCTCCTGTGCGGAGCTCAGGACTGGGGACTGTAAAGACAGTTCCCAGTCACCAGGAGGAAAGCCTCAGAGCCCTGTTTTGCTGGTTCTCTACCCCTGTAATCCTCCACTCCAGACACACACACACACACACACACACACACACACACAGTGTGATCTGCTGAGACCTCCACTGCAGTGGAAAAGGTGTGACAGCCTGAGGGCTAGGATTCCCATTGACAGAGATAAGGGACCCCTCTGGAACCCCATCTCCACCTGCCTGCCCTGTCCTGGGGTCTGATCCCAGCAGGACCTCTAGTGGATCCACTGCCCCGAAAGCTGTTCCTGCCCTAGGGTTCTCCCTTCAGGTCCCTCTTTGAAACACATGACGGGGAGGGGATGTGGGCTGCACAGGGATGGCGCACAGAGGTGGCCTGGCCTGAATGGGTCTGACCCAGGCCACCTTGTGTTACCTGAGGCCAAATTCTAGAAAGTGGACAGATACGTCGGGGACGAGGGTTGAACCAACTTCTGCACCCTCTGAAAAAGCTCTCACTGTGGGGTCTCCGGACGCAAGAGCACCAATCACTGGGAACACAGCAAGAGAACATCTTGCACTGGCAAATGCCTCTTGGCAAGTAAGCTGCCTGCTAAGCTAGATGTGGGTGTCTGGCTATGGGGTTTCAAGTTATATTGGATAGTGCCTCATACCTGGGATTGTCTTCCCTGAGTCCCCTCATCTCATGACAGCTATGCAAGTAGTCCTGTGGGCTGCTGTGTTCAGACCCCTCTTCTCCATGAAACACCTCATCTGTACACAGTGGCACCAGCACACCCATCTGCCCAGCCCACTAGAAGCTCTGGGTGCAGCCATGGTCCCAGACTTGAGGAAACCGACCTGGGTGCAGACTCAATCCCTCATTCTTACCTCTTCTTGATCTTGTATAAGTCATTGTGCCTGTCAGGGCCCGTCTCTGTCCTGCCTGCACAATGGGTTATGGAGCCAGTGCTTCTTAGGGCTGTTCAAGCTCCTGTGGGAGAGGAGCTATAAAGTAGGAGGAGGACTGTCACATGTAGATAGTGCCTCCAACCTCTGTTTCCTTCCTGCTGTCACCTCCGCTATGTCTGCTTTTGTTCTAATCCCACCCAATGTCATCATATCTATAGTGTGTGTGTGTCTGTCTGTGTGTGTGTGTGTGCGTGTGTGTGCGCGCATATGCCAGTGCTTCCTTTCTGGATCCCAGAACAAAACAGCCCCCAGATAGGGAGGAACAGGCAGGAGATGTCCACTATGTCAGGATTTCTAATTTCCAGACCAACTCTGTGGGGAGCTGGGAGCCTTGGCCTGGAAGGTCTGAACATTCCTGAAGTTTGGACTCTGAATATCAAGTAACCTGGACAATCCCTGCCTGACTATGGGCTTCAGTTTCCCAATTATCCAATGAGGGTGTGATCCACAACTACGGAAGCATGAGCTGAGGATAAGGGGGCCTGGCTTTCTCCACTGCGGGTGGGTTGTGGACAGAGGTGCACCTTCGTGATTCCAGATCTGGGTGCCTTTTCAGACAAATACTGTCTAGGCTGCCAAGTGCTCACCATCTCCCCCATGCTATCCTCATGGCTGTACATGATTCCACTGGAAAAGCCTTTTCCAGATCCCCTGAGCCAACCTGGGAGCACCTAGGATGCCCCTTTGAGGACACAACTGGGTTTATCTCAGGCTCTGCATTCTGTCTGTGATCCCGAGCAAGGCCTGGACCTCTCCGTCACCGGTTCCCTCCTCAGTGACTCCCCATGGTCTTCACCTTCCTCCTGTGGTGTGAATGTGTGCCCTCCCCTTAAATGTGGGTGTTTGTAGTGACTCCATAGAAGACGGCAAAGGGATACAACACGACCTCCATGATTTGGTTCTAAAAGTCAGTTCCTGGCCCTGCCAGAGTGGTTGAGCAATATCCTGTGCACTGAAGGATTGCTGTTCGGTTCCTGGTAAGGGTACATACCTAGGTTGTGGGCTTGATTCCTAGTCGGGGTGCATACAGGATGCAACCAATTGATGCTTCTCTCTCACAGTTTTGGTTCTCTCTCACTCTCTTTCTCATCAATTTTTTAGAAAAAAAATTAACAATTTTAAATCAAATCCATTTTATGTTTTTTTAATCTTCATTGTTGAAAGTGTTACATATGTCCCCTTTTACTCCATTGACCACTTCTAGCTGACCCCTACCCCCCACCTCAGGTCTTCACCCAATTGTCTGTGTCCCTGGGTTATTCATATATGCACACAAGTTCTTTAAATGTTGGTGCCTACCCTCTTGCTCACTCTGATCTGTTTTCTCTCTCTTTCTCTCTCTGATCTGTTCTCTCTCTCTCTCTCTCTCTCTCTCTCTCTCTCTCTCTCCCTCTCCCTCTCTCTTTCTCTCTCTCTACTGAGGAATAAGCCTCTGTGCTGTGAGTGGCTATCTGGAGAGACCCACATGGCCTAGTACTGAATGTGACCAACAGATACAGAGAATGTCAAGCCTTCCATCCAAACTGAATCCCAAAGACCCCGAAGTGAGCTCAGAGCCTCAGTGACACAGATCCTGCCTCAGGTGAGACCATAGTAGTCCCAGCTGAGCCATGCGGGATTCCTGGTCACAGATGTGTGAGCTAATTAGTGTGTTTTGGTTAAGTCTCTAGTGTGGGGTAACTCTCAGCAATAGATCACTAGCACAGTCGTCCCACACCAGGCCCTGGGCCTGCCCACCTATCTCCCTTCTTTTCTCCTCCCAGTTCCCTCCAGCCCCAGCCCCTCATTTCTAACACCTTCTGCCTCCAGTTTGGAGGATGGCTGTGAAACTTAGGAAAGGACCCTGCAAAGTAGAGCCAAACTGAAAAGTGTAATTTGAAATAGGAAACAGCTTCTGTTGAGAACACAGTTCTGAGCTTCCAAGGTAAGGAGACGCTCCACACAAGGCAGGCAGCTGCCCCTCCAGGCCCATTGCTAGTGCGCGCAAGTGCACTGCCCTCACCATGGACCACTAAGGTAGACCTGCCCCCTGATTCCCAGACCTCATTTAATTTCACAAGCCTTCGTCGGCTGCCATTGTGAAATCAAGATGAAGAGGGTAGACAAGTACTTATTCATCTGTCTGGTTTAGAAATCACATCCTAAAGACAGCCTGTGCAATGTCCCCGTGATGGGATCAGGTTCTCAGTGCTCATGATCCTCAGGGGTCAGTGGGAGGTCTCATCAGACTCCATTCAGATTTCCTTTCTCTCCATGTCAACCAACAGAGCTGATCTCCTTGAGAGCAAGGACCCTGGGTGTGGTCCACAGTGAACGCCCATTTGTCCTGAGTCATGTAGCTTGTGCCATGGCGGGGTGCTGTACAAGGCTGCTAGTCCATCCTCACCAGTGTGGTTCAGAGCACTGAGGAGGGTTGATGTAAAAGGAGAAGCCAGGCTGTCTCCACAACCCTGTTCAGTCTTGGGGCATGAGACAGAATGGCTGCTGGGCTCTGGTGAGACAGAAGAGCCTCAGGAAAAAGCCCAGCTGAAACAGAGCCTAGGGTCTAAGGGCCGATAGAGGCTCTGACCCCAGAGGAGATTTGGAAGCGGTGCCTGTGGAGGAGATGAGTGGGGACCCCGGGCCCGGGGAAATTCCCTGTTCCCTCTTCAGTGCTGTGGGCCAACAGAGGAGAAGCTCAGAATGCTGTTCAGTGCGCGTGGAGCAGGTTGGAGTTTCTATCCAGGTGCAGGTGGCAGTCAGGGTTCAGGAACTGCTTGCTGCTGGTTAAACCCTACAGCATTCTGCAACATGGATGCCAGGGGGTGCTTAAGGCCATGCTTTGTCCATGTGCTGGTGGGAGATGAAGTCAAACAAAATGTGGGTTCCCAGGGGCAGCCCTGACATAAAGGGTCCCTTCCCCAATGCTCGTGGGTCAATTTCCCCCAAAGTCCCATTGTCCTGGGCCTCAAGAACATCACATCCTTAGAGCAGATGGCTCCTGAGAGACTAATTCTTCCCAATCTATGACTCATAGTAACATGACACAGGCCCAGAAGAAACAGACTTGCTCAAGCTCTGAAGGATTGTAGAGTTAAATTTTATAGAATCTAAATTAAATTTATGTTTAAGAATATTTCATTACATTTTCTTTAATTAGACTGTATGTTACTGAATAGTATAAGAAACGTACAGTAAAGTTATAAAAATATATATGATAAACAAAAATATTTTAAAACTTCACATAAAGGAGGGGAAGGAGCCCCATCTGCTGTGGCAGCTGATACACGAGTTGGCTCAGGATCTAGGACCACAGCTTCTGAAGGAGCTGAGGTGAGTGGCTCACAAGCTGCAGGTGCGTCCACATCTGGAAGTTCAGTGACAGCTGTGCCTGGAGTCTGCTCTGGCTCTGGAGAGGGCACCAGAGTAGACATTGCCTCTTCAGGTGATTCTTAATCTTGCTCTGGAGCTGCTTCTGTAGATGCAGGAAGAGAACATGTTACCACCATGACTGCCTTTTGTGTGCCTTCCAAGGAAGAAACCTCCCATCTCCATCACTGAAGTCCCAATTCAAGGCCCCACCCCAGGACAACCTCCAGACTGCAGGCCACTGGGCACTGACCTGAGCGCCTCTGTGCTCCTGCCTAAGCCCAGCCTCTGTGAGCTCTTCTCTGTGTGTGCAGCCACATGCCCTCCCCACCAAACCACACCACCCAAATCCACATGCACAGCTGACTCCCTCCTTTTTTTCTAGCAGAAGCCCTCACACCTCTGCCCTCTTGCAGAAATCTCACAAGGCATGGGTTCCAGGCTGTTGCCAGCTTCTCCAAGTCACAATCCCCATACTCCCCTTAAGGCTCTGATCCAAAGCCCATTCATTTTTTTGCTGGTCCAGAGATCCACTTTCTGCTTCACAATACATGTAGATCAGAGATACTTTGAGGAAGAAGTCATATCGGCTGTGCTGTGGATGCTACCTGCCTGTGCAGCCTACTGTGACTGAATCACTCCTGACTAGAAGGAAGCACTGGAGTGCAGTCCTGAGGTCAGGGCCTTTGCTGAATGAATGAGCCCAAACCAGCCCCATCTCAGATAGCTGGGTGAGCCTGGGGTCCCCCTGCTCACCCCTGGAATATCTAATCTGGCTTCACCCAGGACAGGGACCCCTAATGGAATCTCCAACATCTTTATCAAAAGAGAAAATAGCTTAGCCTAAGGCCTGAGGAGAATCACAAATAAGGCAGAAGTTTCTTTAAAAGAAGAGAAAATGGCCAATTGGAACAACCACAGCTCCTCCAGCACACCTCTCCAGAGTCCAGGCTCCCAGCGGGCCTTTTCCCAGGAGGAACCCCCCTCCATCCACCCCAAGTCCCTACAATAACCCTATGAAGCTGGGCCTAGGCTCTGCCCATGTTCAGAGAAACAAACACTCAGGGAGATGCAGTGATCTGGATACTCACAGCAAGCAGGTGGCTGAGTGACCACTGTGCTGTGGAGGAGCAGGGGCTCACCTGGTACATGGTTGGTCCCACACACGTTGGTTAGTCCCAAAAGTTCTGTATTAACACAGAAGAGTGGGTGCGGACCAAGGTGGGGACGCTGCCCAGGAAGCTGGGCACCACGTATTTGACCAGTTTTTCCATTAACTGTTCCTGGGAGGTCTGCACCTTACATGTCCATTTTTATTTTTAATTTTTTTTTCGCCCTGTGAGGGTCAAGCTTATTTGGAAGCCTGAGTGAGTGATGTTGGGGACAACATGGAGGCCCAGGGGTGAGCTGACAGGCCTCCATGTTAGGTTTAGGAGGCCCCCAATGGGAGGTCAGCTCTGCTTCCTGGCACAGGGTGGAGCCAGCTCCCTGGGAAGCAGAGGCCTGGCTCCAGGAAGGGCAGGTGGAGTAGGTGAGGACAGATCTCCCTGGATGGGTCAGGGTCCAGAAAAACAGACTTGCTCAAAGCTTTGAGGGTTTTTAGGATTAAATTTTATAGACTCTAAATTAAGTTTATGTTTACGAGTATTTCAGTATATTTTCTCCCTGGTACACTGTATGTTATTAAATATCAGAAAATATAGTAAAATTATAAACGTATGTAACATGAACAGAAAACTTTTAACACTGCATCTAAACGGGGTACGGGGGTGCCCTCTCTGCCATGGCTGCTGACACGCGCTCTGGCCCGGGATCTGGCACCACAGGCCGCGCAGAAGCTGGGGTAAGTTGCTCAAATGCTGCAGGTGGTTCTTCTGCCTCTTGAAGTTCAGTGAAAGCTGGGTCTGGATCCGGCTCTGGCTCTGGAGAGGCCACTAGGGTGGCGGTGCCTCTTGAGGGTTTTCCTGCTGTTGCTCTGGAGCTGGTTCTGTAGATGCAAGAAGAGGACATGTTACCACCCTCACTGCCTTTTTTGTGTGCCTTCCAAAGGCACACTCACCCACACCACCCCCGGAGGCCTCCTCCTCCTCTTGTCTCGGCCTCAGTGGGCTCAGGTGCTCCCGCTGTGAAGGGAGGCACTGGGCCTGGTTTGGCAGGTAGGAGACTGCAAGTTGAGCTCTATGGCAGCCAACAGCATCATCAGGCTGGGAAATTCTGGAGGTGCTGGTCCAGCCAGATGCTCAGCATGCAGGAAATGGCCCTGGGGAGAGAGATAGGTGAGGAGCAGAATGTGAGGCCTGCCTTTCCCTTCCACACGGCCCTCCCATTGCTCCACTCAGAGAGCCTGGGGTCCTGTGCCTGCTCCTCCTGCTCATCCAGAAGCCAGACCTCCTCCTCGTCCACCTTCAGTCTGGCAGTCCTGGCAGAGATGAGCCTGGTCACCCAGGAATGGTTGGCAGAAAGCCCTCCCACCTGACAGCTCTGGATCAATGAGTTAACCACCTGTGCCCTTCTTCAGGGGAACCTGACATGCTCTCTCAGTGTCCCCATTCCCTCCCATTAGAACTGAGAGGGCTGGTGTCCACCCTGTTCATGTCACTCATTGGCACAGAGTAGGTGCTTCAGGAATACTGACCAATGAACAAACAAACGAACCCCAGGGCCTTCCTATCACCTCCAACTTTGGCTCCTGCACCTACATGCTGCCTAATTCACTAGCTGTCCTGTGTGGTTCTTTGCCTCCCACTGAAACTCAACTCCCACAGGGCGGGGTACACCAAGCTGCCACTGAGGAGGTTCTACCAGATTAGGGAGCAAGGTGCCGGGATAGGGGTGCAGACTGGGTGGGATTAGGAGCGGAAGGCTATGAATTGTCTGAGGGGCTCTCTGTCCACTGACCTCCCCACTTGCCCACACCATCCATATCCACTTGCACAGCTCTCTGACTCGTGTCCTTTTTTCTAAGGGAAGCCATCAGACCTCTGCCCTCTTGCAGAAATGCCACCATGAGTGGGATCCAGGGTTTTGCCAGCATCTTGAATTCACAGTCCCCATACTCCCCTCATGGATCTGATCCAAAACTGACTCACGTTTTCTGCTGAACAGAGGTCTACCATCCTCTTCACAATACGCGAAGATGCAGCCATAGGTAGTGGAGGCCAGGAGGACGTCACATCAGGTGTCCTGTGGACACTACGAGCCTGTGCAGCCTAGTGTGACTGAATCGCTCCCGACCAGAAGGAAGCTCTGGAGTGCAGGCTTGGTGTCTGCTCTGAGCACTGGCTTATGGTCAGTGCCTAGAAACATTTCTGTACCTGGCAGAGCTTCTAATATATGCGCTGATTGAATGAGCCCAAACCAGCCCCATCTCAGATTGCTGGGTGACCCTGGGCCCCACTGCTCACCCCTGGCATCTCTAGTCTGGATTCACCTGGGACAGAGACCCCTAATAGTAACACCAATTTCTTTGTAATATTAGAAAAGAGCTAAACCTAAGGCCCGAAAGAGAATCACAAATTTGGCAGTGGCTTCTTCAACAGGGAGAGAAAATGACCACTTGGTTCAATCATCGCCCCTCCAGCAGACCTCTCCACTGTCTAGGCTCCCAGAGAACACTTAGCAGGGAGGACCCCAGCAAGTCGCTACAAGAACCCTAGGTGCCTGCTCCCGGGTTCACCGAGGTTTCAGAGGAACAAACACTCAGGGAGTTGCAGTGACCTGAAGGCAAACAGCCAACAGGTGGCCATGTGGCCATGTGCTCTGGTGGGGAGGGGCTCACCTGGTAAATAATTGGTCCCACAGCTGTTGGGTGGTAGCAAATGTTCTGTAGTAACAGACAGGAACGAAGGTGGGTTCCCTTCTCAGGTAATCGACCACTTTGTCTGGCGAGTGTGCACCATACAGGTCTTTTTTCTTTCTGCCTGTGAGGCTGAAGTTCACTGGTAACCCTGAGTAGGTGGTGCTGGACCAGTTGGCTGGTTGGCAGCTGTTTCGCAGTTGGCTGGGCTGACTGGCCTCCATGTTGTGCTCAGAATGCTGCAATCAGAGGCTTGCCCTTGACTTCTGTCTGCCGAGCTCTGAGTCTGAGCACAGGTTGGAGCTGTCTCCCAGGGAAGCAGAGTCCTGGCTTCCAGGAAGGGCAAGTCTTTAAGGCCAGAACCCTTCTCACTGAGAATGTTGGGCATCCTGAGGCCAAAACACACCTTCCATGATGCTCCAGCTCAACACTGCCCTCCTGACTCCCACCCGCCAGAGCGTTGTGGTTACTGAACAGATCATTGAGGAGCTCCCAGTGAGGGGCAACCCCCTTCGGTTCCAGGCTGTGAGCACATTGGAACTCAAAATGGTTTCTTTATGGGTTTCCAGGGTCTGTGTCTATAGTAAACGGAACTGTTCACAGAAAAGCAGCTGGGTCCTTATGGGCTTGGCCAAGGCAGAGTGAAGGGCAGGGGGAGGGGCAGAGCTAGAAGGTGGGATTGTTGTGTGCGAAGATGCAGATGGGGAAGTGCTTGACGTGGGAGGACCACTGGGCTGCCAACTGGAAAAACGCCACGTCATTCCACTCCACGCCATCGATGACGACCGGCAGCATACTCTGCTGGTGCTTGGCCTTGCAAACCAGGCGACCAATGCCCTGGATGCACTGGCTTTTGCACTCCACATCCTCGTCCTTGGTTTTCATGGGCGCCTTCTTTTTCCTCTCCTTGGTGACCACTTTCATGGCCATGGCAGGTGTTGCTGTGCCCTCACCACTGCGGGGCAGCCTGCTGACCTGGACAGACTGGAAGAAGCACTTGAGTGTGTTTTTGCTGGTAGGTAGGTGTTTTTTCTCTGCTACTCCCTTCGTATCTATTGGCTGGGCTGCTGTCCAGTAATCGACCTGCAGCTCCATCATCTCTGCATGGACACTCTGGCTGGTGGAGGACAGGCCCCCACTCATTGACGGGGGGGAGAGTGTGTTGGGTGAGGCCTTCCCGGTAGGGGACAGAAGCTCACTGGAGCATGAGGGGACCACATCATCTGAGTCTCCTAACATGGCTGCAGATGGTTCCACTCTTCCAACCTTCACTGCCCCAACAAAGGGGATGAGCTTCTGTGAGGACTTCTCATTGGGGCGCTGCTGCTTCGACATGAGCATGGCCTCTGCGATGGGCAGCAGGTAGACACAGTTGGCCCCCGCAACGTACTCAGAGATTCTCAACACAACGTCCTGTTTGTCCTGCAAGGTGTTCTGGGACTCCAGGTTGTTGAACATGTCCCGCCAGTACAGGTCCTGGAAGAGGTTGTTGTAGCGGCAATCCATGGAGCCCAGGTAGCTGGCCAAGGGGTGGGAACCCAGCGGGATGACCAGGAAGCGCATGTATTCTAGCCATTGGGGTGGCTGCTGGGACAGCTGCTCCACAAAGACCCGCAGCACAGCGTTGAAGTAGGGCTGTGCCCCTGCCACGGCCATCTTCAAGGGCGTCAGGGCCTGGGAATTGCAGTTGCAGTATCTCTGCATCTGTGACACGATGATGCTGAAGGCCTCCTGGACGTCATCTGTGGAGCAAGTGCACACCACGGGCAGCGTGTGCCCCTGCAGGATGTCCGAAAGTAACTGGCCCTGCCAGTCGCAGGTGTTGACCAGGATGATGTTCTCGGGCATCTTGTCCTGGGAAATGAGGATGTCGTGGAGCTGGTCACACACGGGCTTCGTGGGGATCTGCCGCTGGCTCTGTGGGTCTGGGCTCTCGTTGTCCAGTCTGTTGACCCACTCATTCAGGGCTGTGTCGCAGCCCCGGCGGCCAGCCTGCTTCCTCTTGGACCTGCTGGAGGGCATGACTAGAGACTTGGTGAAGCGCGCTATGGATGGCAGCTTCTTGGTGAACCAATGCTGCGCGGAGGACCCTGCCTCCCGGTTGTCCTCCAGCTGTGCCAGCTGCTTCCCAGGGGAGCGAATTCTGTGGGCCATTGAGTCAGAGCCACTATCACTTGACATGCTGTCAAAGTATCGCCTGAGTTTGGGCTTTGGGGTGCTGGGGACACTGATATCCTCCTCCATGTCGAGGCTACTGTCACTAGAGCTCAGCACAATATCATACCGACGGTCCAGAGCCTTCTCCACTTTGGGGACATGCCTCACAAGGGCCTGTTCTGAGGATACGACCTTCTCTGACACTTGGGCCATGAGCATAGATGCCACGGCTTTCTGTTGGTAATTCTCTTGCCTGGTCATGCCCCTCCTTCTTACTATCACATTCCCTTTGTCCTCCTGGGACTGCCTGTGGATGGCATTGTAGCTGGCCGCCTGCTCCAAGAAGCAGCTCTCAGATGTGCCGGCGAAGTCGTTATGCGAGGTTTGGGCCTTGGTGCTGACCTGCATGTCAGTGGCCTCATCATCAATAGGCTGGCGGGACAGGGAGGCCATTCGAATCTTAGTGGTGGGTGTGCTGTAGGCCACAAGTTTGGAATCACTGTGGCTTGGCTGCTTGCCTCCCGGGGCCCTCGTATTCTCAGGCAGGTGGGCCAGACTCAGAGGCTCCTTTTGGATCCTGGCGCTGTGCAGGCCCCACATCTCCATCTGCAAGCTGGAGTCTGACAGGCCTTCCATGTGTGGCCTGAGGTTGGGATTGGGGCTGCTGAGGACACTGTGATTGTCCTTCACGTCTGGGCCGCTAAACAGGCCTTCAAAGTATGGCCTGAGCCTAGGTTTGAGGGTGCTGAGGACGCTGCCATCGTCCTCAGTGTCTGGGCCACTGTCACTGGGGTTCTGCAGCATGTCATACAGGAGGTCCAGGTCCTCCTCCACCTCCGGGACATGCTCCCCATGGTCCTGCTCAGGGTCCAGGACCTCCTCCGACACTTGGACTGTGTGCAGCCATAACAGGACTTTCTGGTGGTAGTTCTGTTGCCTGGTCAGGGTGCTCCTTGTGAATATGAGATTCCCCTCATCAACGTCATCCTCCTCCTGGTCAGCGGTATGGTAGCTGGCCTCCAGCTGTGAGAAGAAGCTCTCACACTTGCACTCAGTGTAGTTGTCCGAGGACTCAGCCTTGGGACTGGCTTGCCTGGCGCTGTCCTCATGGTGGATGGGTGGCCTGGACAGGGAGGAGATCTGGATCTTGTCCACCTTGCTGGTGGGTGTGCTGTGGGCCACAAATTCATTGTCCCTCTCACTTGGCTGCTTGCCTCCCCGGGCCCAGGAATTCTCAGGCGTGTGGGGCAGACTCAGAGGCTCTGTTTGGGTCCTGTCACTGGGGCTGCCCCACATCTCTGTTTGCAAACTGGAGTCTGACAGGCCATCGAAGTATGGCCTGAGCTTGGGCCTGGGGATGCTGAGGACGCTCTCATCCTCCTCCATGGATGGGTCACTTTTCCTGCGTTTCCCCCTCATGTCAGACCGAAGGTCCCTCTCTGACCCTTTGGACCTGTGAAACAGCGCCAGGACTTTCTGTTTCAAGTTCCCTCGTATTGATTGCCGCTGCTTCTTTGGCTTCCCCTTCTCCAAGTCATCCTTGTGCAGGTCCTGTCTGTGCTTTCCCCTGCAGCTGGGCTGCAGCTCAGAAAAGGAGCACTCATCCTGCCCCTGGTAGTTACCCCCCGACTTGGCCTTAGGGCTGACCTGCATGGCACTGTCCTTGTGTTTGATGGGCTGACTGCACAGGGAGGAGATCCAGATCTCGGCCACAGTAGTGGAGGGTTCCTTGATGCTGCGGCAGAGGCTCACCATCTGGCCACACTTGGGGTTTCGCTGCATGACGTCAGCCATATGGATGGCACCAGTGGCCAGTGTCTCGTAGCCCAGGACATTTCTGTTCTTAGAGCACTTCCTCTGCTCCAGCATGATCAGTAGCTTGTTCCCTTCTCCCTTGAGGAAGTGGTTGTACTGCAGGGAGAAGGTCAGTGCCAGGTTGGTCTGCACTGGTCTACCGCGGGGCAGCACAATCTCTTGGGACCTCAGGATGCCCTTGGAGTCCCGCATCTTCACGGAAATTACCACGGAGTTGAGGTCCTTGGCCAGCTTCTTGACGATCACTAGTTTCTTTAAAGTGAGACTACACCACCTGGGCACGCAGCTGGGGCTGGAGCAGTCCAACTCCCAGGTGGCAAACAGGTTCTGGGGGACCTGTGTTTTGAGCACCGTGGACGTGCTGGCCGGGCCCACAGTTCGTGAGGAAGCTGCAGCTGCTGGCACCCTACCGGTCCTTTTCCTACTCAGGGTTGATGGTTTTTCCTCCTGTGGTGGGACAGAGGAGGGACATGATTGGTGGCAAGAAGTGGGGCATGAGTGATCGAAGGAGATTGCGACCACACAAAAAGTGGCCACTCGCTAACCTGTGATTAGGCAGGGAAGGCCTGGGTGGTGGTCTTTTAAACTCAGAGACCTAAAGTTATCACAAAGGATGTTCTGAAGGTAAAACTTTTTAACTAAAAGCTGTTTATGGTGGGTCACTGGAACCTAGGCAGGAATCTTCTCTAAAAAAGGTCATTCTTTACCTTAACGGAGACTTTCTACTGTCCTTTGGAATCTACAAGAACATAGCTTTGGAATGTCAAAGGAATTTTTCTTTTTTTGGACACTCTGTGCTCTGTGGAGACCACAAATCCCCTCATTGTTATTGAGTTCATTGTTGGCTGTTCTATCCTATATCCCCCTATGGGAAAGAAGTAGGTGTCTGTCATTGTACTTTTAATCCAATCTATCACCAATGGATTTCATGCAACCCAATACATCTCCACTTCTGATTGTAATATCTAAAATAAGGTGAAAACTGCCATTCTCCAGAGCATTATTTCAATCCATTGAGATTTTGATTCAAGGCAAATGACCATTTGGCTCAGATAAAATCTCAACAATTGTTCACAGTTTTGAATGCTTCTTACATTGACATTTACTTGGCACAACACAGCAGGATCCCAGAAAATCTCACCCAGCACCACCCTGCAGACCTACACCTGGTGCTGGCATCCAGCAAAGGGTCCATTGATGCACCAGTTCCCTGCCTGTCCGGTGAACTTGTGAGACTTGTCTCTTGCACTCAGGACCTTCCCTTGCTTGTGCTGCTGACTTTATGTGAGCCATATTTTGTAATACTCTTGGTGGAACAAAGGTTACCAGTTGATAGATTCCAGGCTAAGGAGAGAGAGGAGGGAAAATGGGACTGGTTTTTACCCCTGGCTTTTCTATAGGATTTGCCTTTTGAGAGTCTGGGTAAACACCTTAGCTGTACAAGTGAGGGCTGAACTTGTTCAGCTCAGAAGATGAAGGGGAAATCCTCCTTCCTGCAAGAGTCTCAGATGTTCTTAGATGATCTTTGCGGGTGTGACAGAGGTCATTCCTCATGACATGCAGGAGCCCATATGGAAATTCCCACACAACTGCAATTAAACTAATTGGCTCTTCAAGGGGTAGCACTAATCAGGTGCAGTCCAGCTGTGCTGGTAGCCCTTCTGTTTGTTGTAGTCAGCAAGGAGAGAAACTGAGGCACATAAGAAGGTTGAATGAGACTCCAAGGGAGTGAGTATCTTACAGCTCAACCCATAAAGCAACAAACTTTAACCCACTACACAACACTCCTAGAAAATGTGCGGAGACTCTGCAGATACCAAGCAACAATAAAAACAACAACAAGCACACCTATAATTAACATGGGAAGTTGTGCCTTCATGGCTGGGAACTCCCAGACTCCAGCCCTCATTAATATTCCTGATAGGAACCCTTGACTTGCAAGTGCTTTACAGAAATGTAAAGGTAGGAAGATTTAACTAGAAAATATCAACTAAAAAAATGGCCAATGTACATTTGTCTTTGGGTGCCTAAATTAATTTTTTGCAGGCAAAACAAAACAAACAAAAAACTAGAAAAATGCCGGCCTGAAAATTAAACCAATTGAGTGAATAGGATGCATATCTTGATTTGGAAATTAGAAACTTCTAAGGAGAAGCACAGATAAATTCTCTTTAAAAAATAAATGAACAAGAATCTTCAGAGATTATCTTCAAACTCTCCTGAAGCTAATACATGCTAATACCCCATCCTCCTCCTCCTAGAGCACCTCCACTATATCTTTTGCTCTCTGAGCTTCCTTGTCCAGATGTGTTCCTTCCCTTCCCTTCTTCTTTTCTCTTCTGTCCCCTCCACTCCCCCTCCCTACTGACTTAAGGGAAAATGAGAATAGGAATTCTGGCAAGTCCCTTTGGAGAAAAGCTGCTCTCAGCCAGAGAGGAACCAGCTTCATTCTCCATTTTCTCAATGGCCCTGATTGGTTCACAGAGAAAATTAACTGATAGAACATGTAATCCTGGCTATCTTAACCTATTGCAATTAATATACTCCTGGTTTCTGGGAGCAAAAGCAAGAGAATTACTCAATAAGGTTTATAGAAAACTCCTATAGAGAAGCCTCCACACTTTAGGGATATAGGAAACTGAAATAGGATTTAGAAAAAGGAAACCAACAAAAACAAGCAGAGGGCTGCTCCAAGCCTCTTTTTCCTTCTCACTGATACTTTGGGAGAATTTTAAATTATCATTAAAAGGAAGCCACTGCCCTAGCCAGTTTGGCTCAGCGGATAGAGCATCACCTGCAGACTGAAGGGTCCCAGGTTTGATTCTGGTCAAGAGCACATGCCCAGGTTGCGGGCTCTATCCCCATTAGGGGTCGTGCAGGAGGCAGCCAATTGATGATTTTCTCTCATCATTGATGTTTCTGTCTCTCCTTCTCCCTTCCTCTCAGAAATCAATAAAAATCTATTTTTTAAAAAAGGGGAAGAGGGAGCAGCCACTAAGTACCCTGTATATACTGAAGCTACTTTATTTGTTCTTAACCACACACAATTATTTGTTTCACCATCAGAATAAAGCTTCCCTACAAATGTCTGTTTTTTAATCAAAACCTGTTTCCTTCCAACTAGAGAATGTTATGGGAATATATATGGTTTGCTTATGAAATCTTCCCCAATTCACCTGTTAAGTGAGTGAGGTCTTTTTTCTTTTTAATGAAATCAGTGATGCTGACATATGCTTTTTCCAGAATAGTAACATATATACTTAGAATAAATGAACCAGATACTGAACCAAAAGAGAAAGTAATATTTTTTAAGGGACCTTCCAGGAGGAAACTAACCTTGAGACTGACCAAATGTTTGCTAATCACCTCTTCTTCATCATTATCTTCCACGAGAGCCTGAGAGATGGCTTAACAGGGTACCCACCCTACTCAGAATGGCCCTAAACTGCCCAGAGATATGCAGACATGCCTCTAACACTAGGCTTGCTCATATGTCTGTCTAAAGATGGAAAACCAGCCCACAGTGACTTGAGAGGCCTCTTTTGGGGTACATATTCACCAAATGGGAGAAACTGGACCCTGAGTGCCTCAAGAAAGAATCCAATCTTCTTTTGTCACACCACCTGCCTGGTCGCAATATAAAGTGGGTAATGGAGAGTTTTGGCACCATTAACTTTAAGACTATCTTGCAGCTGGGACCTGTGTTGCCATTCCCAGGGGAGACGGACGGAGGATTCATATTTCTTAAAGCCTTTATACCTCTCAGAGTTGTGTGCTTTCTGGAAACTAGAAAAATGTTCCCAAATAGAAAGTAACAATCCAAAATTGGGCGAATGAATTTGTCAGTCCCGTGCCAACATTTGGGTGGCAACCCAGTCCCTGAGGTATTGCAAATGGCTATCCTTTTTTACACATGAAGTCTTCACAGGACCAGATGTTTGCCTCCAGAAGCAATTCAAAGGCCACCAAGTCCTTTTACCTTCCCCAAAACTCCCTATTCATTTCAGAGGCTTATAGATAATTGGCTTCATGCAACCAAAGTCCCAGAACCTTTGCAGTGTAAATACCTGAGTTCACCAAGACCTCTCGTCTTGGCCATTTTTAAAATACAAATCTCTGGAAGATATGTCTTATCCCAATAGAAAAATAATACCTTACCCATCCACACAAATCACTTTAGCTTATTTCAACTATTTCTTTCTAACATAGTAAGTCTTAATGAAAGTTATTAAATATCTACATATTTTGAAACAAAATGAAATACTGACATATTGATTCTAGACAAGTCTTACGTTCACCTGCTTTTGGGTTTTTTATTACAGACGGTCTGTAAAATGGATTTGGAGCTGTTGACGTAATGTTTTGTGCTTTGTTGAAGGTGTGTTTTTTGAATGTAAGAGTGTAATTAAAATATGTTCATCATTGTCAGTCTAAGGAATGCTGGTTGTTCACTTGTGTGCTTATCATTGGAAATTAAGGCTCCTAAGAGTTAACAGTTCCAGTTAAGTTGGAAGAAATTATATAGGTGTGACAATAGAAGGCTTGAGGTATGGAGAATCTTATTTGAAGGAAAAGGGCAAATATAGGTTTCTCTAAGGATAGTTATTTCTGAATGGGTAAGAAGGTTTGTGAAAGTTGAGGAAAGGTTTGTAAAAGGGGGTGTAGGCTATAAAATTTTGTGAAAGTCTTATATAAAAATAATCTTGTATTTCTCTGCCTAAAACAGTAATTTAAATTATGTGTATAGTCTTTGTGTGATATGTGTTCATCTATGTGTTATGTGTGGTGAATTGTCAGCCTCCATATGACATTACTAGGATATACTCTTTTATTGGCCTGCAAAGATTAAATGCTTATGTAAATTAAGGCGAATTCTGTAGTCTGGACAAAATATTTAATATTACAACTGTTTGCAAGGATGATTAATATCTTTTAGAGTTATTACCCTAAGTCTGTCTTTGCTTTACTTAGATTTACAAAAAGTGCATGGTATAATCTTTTGCACAAGTATATTTGCAACCTCCCCAAAGATTCCATTGTAAGAGACTTTTTAAACAGGAGGTGACTTTGAGTCAATTCCAACGGGCCCTGGAATACCTCAAGGATTTATTTTCTCTGCTTATTAGAGAAACGTTTTTAACTAATTTAGGACTACTTAATATGCTTGAAATTTCCTGAGAAGCATTACCAAATTGAAACATAAAAATAACTGCGCTATTTGTGTCCATCTATTTTTATTGAAATGGTTGTTCTGAAGATTTCAACCTGCCCTAGGAAGGAACGTACAAAGATTCAAAGGAAATTACAAATAGGAAATTCTCTGGTGTGACAGTGGTCTTGGTGTCAGCGACACCGGGCCAGCCAAGAGGATGGTTCCCTGTGAGGGTGTCTTGAAGTTCAACTCCGGGTATTTGTGGCACAAACATTGGAAGTTTATGAATTATAACCAATTCTCAATACAAGAAGCCATGGACAATGTTTGAAAATCTTACATATTATTTGTTCTTTTTATATTGAAATTGTGTATTGAATCCAAATATATACATATACATATATATTTTTTGCTATCATTTTCTGTAATTTTACAGAATTATTCTCCAAAAATTATTGCATTGAAATGTTATAGTTTACCAAAGAAAGCAGTTTTTTTAATCAATTGCATTGCAATCAAAACTACAACCATACCACTTGGTTTTGTCATTCATAGATATTGTTTTACTTTACTGCATTTTCAAATATGTTACATCTTTAGAAAAATTAATGAAAGGACTCGTGACTTACTCTATTTTTTATTTTTTTAATATATTTTATTGATTTTTTACATAGAGGAAGAGAGGGGGATGGAGAGTTAGAAACATTGATGAGAGAGAAACATCGATCAGCTGCCTCCTGCACACTCCCTACTGGGGATGTGCCTGAAACCAAGGTACATGCAGTTGACCTGAATTGAACCTGGGACCCTTGAGTCCTCAGGACTACGCTCCACCCACTGAGCCAAACCAGTCAGAGCTTGACTTACTGTAAGTAAGAGGTTTATACGCAGGTCACATCTTTGAACTGAATGAAGAAGTATAGAACTCTAAGGAATAACTGAATTCATGAAAATACTAGCAAATAACCAGGATAAACAACAAAATGGGTAGGGAACTAAATGAAAAGAAGATGCATATTATTGTTATGAGTCTGTTTAAAATACTGCTGATTTTTAAATCATTTTGTTTTCCAAATATAAGGAAAACTAAAAGCAGACATTCTACATTACTCTCCATGACTCACTCAGAAGGTTATAGGGAATGATACATTAGTGACATTCATTTCACAGTAATCCCAAGAGACAAAGACTTCAAGGACCAAAACTTACAACCAGGAGATTTTGTTTATTGAAACACATAAATAAAAGACTCTCACGAAGGTGTTATAAAGGATGTTACCTTATTAGAGGCCTAACCACAAATGGACATCTGTCACTGACACTGCCCTCCATCCACCATGGAGACTGAAGACTTTTCAAGGATGAGAAACCACTGGCCTTGGGGGCTGACAGCTTTCCCAAGAAGTCAACAAGGCCTGGATGCTGACAAATTACTGCTGCTCAAACCGTGTTCTTCTATCTCCTAACTGTTATTGATTAAATGTACATCAACTGATTTTTATATTGTTATCACACTCCTTATTACATATGAAAAGTTGAATTTTGATATCTGCTAATTTTTCCCACCTACTAGACAAGTACATTCTAATGATCAGTCATGATAAGGAAATAGTAGAGAGTCTTAGTTCATCTGGCCAAACATAGCTAAGTACAAGGGGCAGTGGATGAAGAAGGAAACATATAATTAGCTTAATAAACAATTATGAAAATACATGCAAAGAGTTTTTTGGTTTGCTGGGATGCTTATTTCCCTTAGGCGCTTTCTGGTCTAGTAGTAGACATTTTCTATTCCTACACAGTGTTCCTGCTTTAATGTTGTTGCTTTTGTTCCTGGTATGTAAATGTTATACTAGAGGCAAAATACCAAAACTTAAGACAAGCAGCAAAGGGATTCTGCTCATTTAGCTCAAAATATAAAATTGATACAGACTATTTTTTAACAAGGACATATAGGATCTCATGGCCTCCCATGCACCTGCCTTTTTATTTTGATTAATAATAAAAATTCCACTTTGAACGCCATTAAAGGTTATAGTCTTACCTTATCCTGAATGGTCCATTGGTCAGCAAGACATAACACTAACACTCATCATCAATGCATAATTTGTATTGATTTATGAACAAAAGGAGGATGTGTGAATGAAAAAGGGGCCCCATGCTAACCTGACTAGCTCAGGGAAGTCCTGCAAGGCAGCCTTGCAAACTCAGAGAACTTCAGTAACTACAAAGGATGGTCTGAAATTAAAACACTAACTAAAAGGAGCTCATGATGGGTAGTCAGATCCTTGTCTGGAATCTACCCTGACAAAGGTCCATCTTTACCTTAACTGAGTCTGTGTACTGCCTTTTTGCCTCTATGATAACATATCGTTGGATTTTCCTTATTTTGGACACCTCCTGCACAGGCACCGTTCTGTGCTCTGTGGAGATCAGAGATCCCTTCTTTTTTATTGAGTTCATTGTTGACTTGAGACTATCCTATATCCATGTATGTAAAAGAAATGTGTGCCTATCATTTTACCCTTTATCCAATCACACAAGTGTCTCCACTTTGCTTTCTCCTCGCTCCCTAATCTATCACCCATGGATTTCATGGAACCCACAAAAGTCTGACCTTTGGCTTGTAATGTATAAAATAAGGTGCAAAATTGTCATTCTCTGGGGGATTCTCTCAACCCATGAGATTTTGCTTGCTCGCAATTGTCGACACTTTGGATCAAATAAACACACCCAAACTTTTCACAGCCTCAAAGTTTTTCACATTAATAAGAGAAAAGGTTCTTGGCAGGAAAAGTAGAATTGCAGGTGAGGAATACGAAACACATTAGTATCTTAGGTCATTTTCTTAGCAGAGGACAGACAGCACATGCTTGTAGTAAGAGTGTCACCCGTGCTATTTCTGACAGAACATCCCAGTGTAAGATGAGAACACAGAGGCTTTTCCTGGGGTGGAGGGTCTGGATATTAGGACATGTGGTATGTTTAGGGTGGCACCGTTGTCATGGCAATGGAAGGTTTTAAGGTCCAGATCCCACAGCAATAAAGACATGGATCTCCGTGATAAGCAGTCCCGGTCCCCATACAATGTGCAGCCTTGGGAGGCCCCAGCTCCTGACATGGAGGAGACGAGGACCCAGATTCCTTTGGGTACTGGACACTAGGAGGGATCTCAGGGGAGTAGCAGGGTGCCTTCTGGAACCTGGGTCCTGTTGACTCCCTGGGCTCTGGAGTTTGGGTCAACTTGGCACCTACACTCACCCTGCGGCGGTGCTTCCGGCTTGAGGATATCTCAGGTATCTGTGCCTCCTGCTGGGGCATGGAGTTGAGGACCCCATCTGTCGACTCTGGTCTGTTCTCCTGTGCGGAGCTCTATAAAGACAGTTCCCAGTCACCAGGGGAAAACCTCAGAGCCCTGTTTTGCTGGTTCTCTAAAACTTGTGACCCTCCACTCCAGACACATAATGTGATCTACTGAGACCTCTACTGGCAAGGAAAAGGCTTGACAGCTTGGGGGCCTGGGACTCCCATTGGCACAGACAAGGGACCCCTCTGGAGCCCCATCTCCACCTGCCTGCCCTACCCTGGGGTGTGATCACAACAGGACCTCTACATTATCCACTGCTCCAAAAACTGCCCCGTGGTTCTCCCTTCAGGTCCCTCTTCCCACCACATGAAGGGGAGGGATGTGGGCTGCACAGGGATGGCCCACAGAGGAGGCTGGCCTGGCGTGGATGGGTCTGACCCAGGCCACCTTCACTTACCTGAGAGGATCTTCTTGAAAATGGCCAGAGATGTCGGGCACGAGTGTTGAACCGACTACAGAGTCTGGAACAACTCTCCCTGCGTGGTCTCTGGGAACCAGAGCCCCGATAACTGGGAACACAACAAGAGAACATGTTGAACTGTCAACTGTCTCTTGCCAAGTGAGTGGCAGTTGGGCAGTTGCTAGAAAGTGGGTGCCTGGTTACGGGGGTTCCAAGTTCTATTAGGAAGTGACCTCACTTCTTGGAATTGCCTCTCTGACTCCCCTCACCTAATAACAGCTATAGATAGTCCTATGAGCTGCTGACTGCTCACCTACCTTCTCCATGGAACACCAACAGTGTACACAGTGACACGAACACACCCTCTCCACAAGGTCTAGCTGCAGCCAGGGTACTAAGTTTGAGAGACAGACCTGGGCTCAGACTCAAACCCTCATTCTTTTTTATATATATTTTTATTGATTAAGATATTACATATGTGTCCTTATCCCCACATTATCCCCTACTCCCCACTTATGCTCTCACCCCCCACCCCCGTTGTTGGTGTCCATTGGTTAGGCCTATATGCTTGCATATAAGTCCTTTGGTTGATCTCTCCTCCTTACCCCCACCCTCCCCTACCTTCCCTCCAAGGCCCGACAGTCCAATCAATGCCTCTCCGTCTCTGAACCCCTCATTCTTACCTCTTCTTGATCCTGGATACGTCATTGTGCCTGTTAAATCCTGTCTCTTTTCTGCCTGCACAATATTGCTTCTTAGCAATATTCAGGCTCATGAAGGGTAGTAGCTATAAAGTAGGAGGAGGAATGACACCAGGGAAAAATGTCTACAACCTCTTTTTTTTCCTATTGTTACCTTCTCAGTGTCTGTTTTCCTTTTAATTCCAACCAGAGTCATTTTATTTAGTGTGTGTGTGTGTGTGTGTGTGTGTGTGTGAGAGAGAGAGAGAGAGAGAGAGAGAGAGAGAGAGAGAGAGAGAGAGAGAGAGAGATTGTGTGTGCACACACACAAATGCTAATGCTAGGTTGTATTGTGTTAACAAAGCCTGAATACAGTGGTTTGCAGAGGCAAAGGTTAATTTCATAGCCATATGACTTCAATGATCTGGTGGAACTGAAAAGACTTCCTGAGTTTTTGGATTGTCCATCTTTTTTCTTATTGTAAGGATGAGAGTAAGAACTTCCAAGCTCATATGTCAGAGTGGAAACCTGAATTGACAGTTTATTTGACAATGGCCTGTGGGGGACATGACTTCCATTTTCCCCTTTCTAACAGCTGCCAATTTCCATATCCAGGTGGTCTGGGGAGTGTGGGTCAAGGCCCCAGAGTGGATTGATCAGCACAGCTCACTGGCCTGGCCACAGTGATGATGGTTGTATGTGGACATGTGACTTCAGTGAGTTGAATAAAATTCTTTTTATTAGTCACAAGAAAATAAGTTCCGTTTTCATATGTTTCATGGCCCTATGAAAACATGTTTAAAGTCAATAATCATGTGAGAGATGCAAAACAAAACAACAACGAGGGCCCTAGCTGGTTTAGTCAGTGGATAGAGTGTTGGCCTGCGGACTGAAAGGTCCCGGGTTCGATTCTGGTCATGGGCACATGCCCAGTTTTGGGCATTGATCCCCAACAGGGGGCATGCAGGAGGCAGCCAATCAATGATTCTCTCATCATTGATGTTTCTCTTTCTCTCTGAAATCAATAAAAATATATTTTTAAAAAAACACAATGGGATACCATCTCAGACTTGTCAGATTGGCTATCATCAACAAATGAAGAAAGGGCAAATGCTGGTGATTAGGTGGAAAAAAATGAACGCTTGTGCATTGCTGGTGGGAACGGAGACTGGTGCAGCCATTGTGGAAAACAGTATGGAGCTTATTTGAAATATTAAAAATGAAACTCCCATTTGACCAAGTAATTCCCCTTCTAGGAAAATATCCCAAGAAATCAGAGACACCAATTTGAAAGGATATATGCAGCCCTGTGTTCATAGCAGCACAATAGCTAAGATTTGGAAACAGCCTAAATGCCCATCAGCCTAAGTGCCCATCAGCAGATGAGTGGAAAAAACGGTGGTACATCTACACAATGGAATACTGTGCTGCTGAAAAAAAGAAAGAACTCTGACCATTCACAACAGCTTGGATGGACATGGAGAGCATTATGCTAAGTGAAATAAGCCAGTCAGATTAAAATAAATATCAAACAGTCCCAATCATTTGTGGAATATAATGAATAACAGAAACTGATGAACAAAAATAGACCCAGAGACAGAGAAGCCTCAAACAGATCAGAAAGCAGACCCTGAAACCTCAGCGGGAAGGCAGGGGAGAGTGGGGGAGAGAGTAAGAGATCAAGCAAAGGTCTTGAATGCATGCATATAAGCATAATCAAAGGACACAGACATTGAGGGGGTAGGGGTATGTGCTCGGGGGTGGGAGTGGCTGGGGAGAGGTCCATGGCGAAAAAAGGAAACATATGTTATACTTTAAACCATAATGAAATAAAATAATACAAATATTTCTCTTAGTAAAAAAAAGAGCTAGTGCTCTTTCTGGGTCCCACAACAAAGCGCCCCCTGATGCCTAGATATGGAGGAACAAGCAGGAGCTTCCCAGTATGTCAGGATTTCTAATGCCCAGACCAACTCTGTTGGAGAGGTGGGAGCCTTGGCCTGGAAGATCTGAACATTCCTGAAATGTGGGCTCTGAATGTCATGGACATTGGGGAATATCTGCCACTCTATGGACATCAGTTTCCCAATTTTCCATTGAGGGTTGGGTTCAGAACTGCATAAGCCTGACCTCACAACAAAGGGGCCATGCTCACTCCACCCTGGTGGGTATTGGACACAGGTGCATGCATGTGGTTCCAATTCTGGGCTCCTTTTCAGACAAAAACTGGCCAAAGGCTCATCTTACCTGCTGAATGCTCACCATCTCCCCCATGCCTCTTCATGTCTGTGCATGATTCCACCAGCAGATCCTTTTCCAGAGCCCACGAGGAGACCTGGGTGCAGCTAGGACCTCAACTTTGAGGACACACCGCTGGGTTCATCTCAGGCTCTGTTGGGCCCAGTATCTTGTTATTTCTAAATACATATTACCCTTCTGGAAAAAGCATGTGTGTGTATCACCGATTTTGTAAAACAAACAAATGAACAAACTAAACACCTCTCCCTATCAGCTGAATTGGGGCAGAGTTTATTAGCAAAGATAGATATTTGCTCATACTGCTATAACATTCCCTAGTTGGAAACAGGTTTTGATTAAAAACAGACATTGGTTAAATATTCCTGCCTTTTGCACAGAAGCTTTACTCTGAAGGAGAAGACAATTATTTGGATGTGGTTAGGAACAAATAGAGTAGCCCCAGTATCTGCAGGGGTCTTAGTGGCTTGTGTTTGTATGATAATTTCACCTGCTCCCAAAGTATCAGTGAGAAGGGGAAACACCCATGGATCAACCCTATATTTGTGTGTGTGTGTGTGTGTGTGTGTGGTTTGTTTGTTGTTGTTTTTCTACATCCTATTTCAGTTTCCTATCATTCTAACATTGGACAGATTTCTCTACAGGAATTTTCTTGAAAACCTTATTTAGAAATTGTGTTGCATTTGCTGACAAAAACCATTAGCTATATTAATTGAAATTGGTTAGAATAGCCAGGATTACATATTCTAACAGTTAAATGCCTTTGTGAACCCATCAAGGTCATTGAGAAAATCAGGAAAAGTTGCTGGTTCTTCTCCTGCTGAGAGAAGCTTTTCTCCAAAGGGAGTTGTTAGAATTCCTTTTCTCATTTTTCTTAAGTCAGTAGGAAGGGATAGTGGAGGGGACTGAAGGGAAAGGAAGAAGGGATGGGATAGGGCGAAGGATATAGTGGGGGAGCTCTACAAGGTGGATAAATGAGGTGTTGGCATTTATTACCTTCAGAAGAGTTCAGAGACAGTCGCTAAAATTTCTAATTCCTTAATTGTTTTTAAAAGAATTTATATGTGCTTCTTAGAATCTCCTGATTTCCAAATCAAGAAATGCTTCCATTCATTCAATCAGTTTAATGTTAGACCTGGCATTTTCCTAATTTTTATTGCATGCCCCAAAATTAATTTAGGCACACAAATAAAACTGCATTTTGGCCATTTTTAAGAGGATATTTTCTAATTAAATCTTCCCATTTCTGTAAAGCACTTGTAAGTAAAAGCTTCCTATCAGGAATATTAGTGAGGGCTGGGATCTGGCATCTCCTGGACTTGGAGGCACAACTTTCCATGTTAATTTTAGGTGTGTTTTGTTTTGTTGTTTTGTAGTTGTGTGTGTGTGTATGCGGTTTTTCTTTTCTTTCTGATATCTGCAGATCTGAGCAAATTTTCTAGGATTGTTATATAATGTAGTTGGTCAACATGTGTTGCTTATGGGTTGAGCTCCATGAGGCTCTCACCCCTCAAATCACATTCAACCCTCTGATGTGCCTCGGTTTACCTCCGTGCTGTCTAAAACAACCAGAGGATCAGGGAACGGTTGACCAAACCGAATGGGTCCTTCCCCACCAGAACCAGTCACTTTAATTGCAATTGTGTTGAAATTGTGCTTTGCGGCTCCTGCACGTCATGAGGAATGACCTCATACCTCCACAGAGATTCTTAGTCCCGTAAGAATACCTAATACTCAGACCAGAGGGAGGAGATGACCCTGTATTTTTGGAGCTGATTGAGTTCAACTCTAATTTATATGGCAATGGTTTTTTTAATATATATTTCATTGATTTTTTACAGAGAGGAAGGGAGAGAGATAGAGAGTTAGAAACATCGACGAGAGAGAAACATCGACCAGCTGCCTCCTACACATCTCCCACTGGGGATGTGCCCACAAGCCAGGTACATGCCCTTGGCCGAAATCGAACCTGGGACCTTTCAGTCCGCAGGCCGAAGCTCTATCCACCGAGCCAAACCGGTTTCGGCGGCAATAGTTTTTTTTTGCTCCACTTCTCAGAAAGCAATTCCAATAGGAAAGCCACAAGTTAACACCAGCCACCCATTTTTTTCCTACTGTCTTGTCTTAACCTAAGTTCCATCAACCCTTAATCTTAGTTCTATCTGGAGTATTAAAAAATACAGCTCAAATAAATCTACCCTCTACCACCAGCAAGGGAAAAGTCATCGGTTTAAGACACAACTCACCCAGGTTCACTCGATGGGTGGGGAACCAGCGGTTCAATGGGTCCTTTGTTGAATCCTAACACCATGTCCACAGGTTGGTCCTGGGTGAGCTTTTTTGAAATCCTGACCCACTATGCCAAGTAAATGTCAAAGTATGAAACATTCAAACTTGTGAAGAATTTCGGGAGTTTATTTAAGTCCCATTGTCAACAATTGGCAGGAAGAAAATCTCAGCGGATTGAGATAATGCTCTCTGGCAGTTTTGCACCTTATTTTATACATTACAATCAAAACAGCAGATGTATGGTGGTAATATAAAACCCAATGATGATACATTAGGGTTTCAGAGAAATCAAAGTGGAGAATCCTCTGTGACTGGATACACAGTAAAATGACAGAGACATCCTTCTTTTACATGGTGGATATAGGATAGTTACAAGTCAACAATGAACTCAGTAACAATACGGGGATTTGTGGTCTCCTCAGAGCATTGCCTATGCTTTCACGGGTCTGGAAATAGGGAAATTCCTTTGACATTCCAAATTATATGTTATTGTAGATGCCAAAAGGCAATAGACCGGCTCAGTTAAGGTTAAGATTGACCTTTGTCAGGGAAGATGCCAGCCTAGGAAATGACTACCCACCATAAACTGCTTTTAGTTTAAAAGTTTTCACTTCAGAACATCCTTTGTGATAACATTAGGTCTCTGAGTTTGCAAGAACACCACACAGGCCTTCCCTGAGCTAGTCAGTGTGCATGTGGTTCAATTTCACATACACTGTTCTTGGATCACTTGTGCCCCACCTCCTGACAACAGTCACTGAGTGCTTAGGGCAATGGTCGACAAACTCATTAGTCAACAGCGGTAAATATAACAGTGCAATGATTGAAATTTCTTTTGAGAGCCAAATTTTTTAAACTTAAACTATATAGGTAGGTACACTGTTATTAACTTAATTAGGGTACACCTAAGTCTTAGGAAGAGCCACACTCAAGGGGCCAAAGAGCCGCATGTGGCTCACGAGTCACTGTTTGCCAACCATGGGCTTAGGGGATTGGTCTGAACTAAAGCCCCCAACCCACCTGGCAGTTCATAAACTGCCCCTGAGGGAATGTCCCTCCTCTGTCCCAACACAGGAAGGCAAACCATCACCCCAGATTGCAGAAGGACCTGTATGTTGTAAGCATATGCGGCTACCTTGCCGTCCATATTCCTGGTCTCCACAACTCCCCCCCCCCCACTCTTGTGCCCAGGTTCAACACACCAATGCCCAAGAACCTGTTTGCTACCCGGGAGTTGGACAGCCCCAGCCTCAGATTTGTTCCCAGGTTGTGCATCTGACCTTAATGAAGATGGTGGTCTTCCAAGAGTTGGAGAAGGACCTAATCTCCATGGTGATTGCCATGAAGATGCAGGGCTCCAACCTCATATCTATGGTGATCACTGTGAAGATGCAGGGCTCCAAGTACATCCTATGGGAGTATGCTGTTCCCCAGTGAACAACTGGAGACAGACTTGGGGCTGACATCACCACAGGACCCCCACTTCCTCTCTGAGAAGGAAAAAAGCTACAGGTCCTGTTGCACTGGAGGAAGTGCTTTATAACCAGTCCATCTAGAGCTAGAAGATACTCCCTGTGGGCGCCATCCACATGGCCGAGGTCAGGCAGTGACCCCTGAAGGGTGGCCAAAGTGGCCGGGGAGGCTTCTGCCAAAGTGGCCGAGAACTGGATCTGCTCCCTGTCCAACCAGCCCATCCACTGGGAGGACAGTGCCATACAGGACAGATGCAAGGCTAAGTCAAGGGTTAATTACTCCGAGGGGGTATATCAGAGATTCTCCTCTGAGCAACAGGCCAACAACTATGCCACCTATGGACCGGACCTGGCTGAGGAGGGCATTGACATGGGGATGCTCAAGAAGCAGAGGCCATGGAGAGTAGGAAAGAAGTCCATTATCAGGCCTCAAAATATCAAGGAAAAAGTTGTGGCATGGCTGAGAAAGTTAAAAGTGTTGGAGGAGGCTGTGGACTCGAACAGGACACTGCAGAGCATGTCCCCAAGTTGGAGTGGGACCTGGACCTTCTATTTAACATACTGCAGAACCCTAGGGACAGTGGCCCAGACATGGAGGATGATAACAGCACCCTCAGCACCCCCAAGCCCAAGCTCAGACTGTTCTTTGAAGGCTTGGCACACTCCAGCTCACAGACAGAGATGGAAGCATCCACAGGACCCGGAGCCAACAGGAAAACACCTGGGCCCTCGGGCATCAAACAGCCCAGTGACAGTGTCTCAGACTCGGTGGCCCACAGCACCCCTCCCCCAAAGTCGCCTGAATCTGGACCTCCTCCATGTCTAGGCAGTCCACTCACAGTGAGGACAGCGCCATGCAGGCCGGCCCAAGACCAAGTCTACAAATGAATACTCTAAGGAGGAATATGAGAGCTTCTCTGAGCGGGAGGCCAGTGAAGATGCCGCCCATGGGTAGAACCTGGATCAGGAAGCAGTGACTATTGAAAGTCACAACAAGGTCCATGACAAGCAGAAAGTAGTGGCTTGGCTGAGCAGGGCCCAAGTGTCAGAGGAGGACCTTGACCCTGAGCAGGACCTCAAAGATCATGTCCCCGAGAGGAGGAGGACCTTCACTTTCTGTCTAACATGCTGGAGAACCAGTGATAGTAGCCCAGGCAGGGAAGAAGATGATAGCCTTCTCAGCACCACCAAACCCAAGCTCAGGCCATACTGCGAAGGCCTGTCACATTTCAGTTCAAAAATGGACATGAGGAGCATCCATGGTGCCCAGAACCAAGAAGAGCTTCCGAGTCCTAGCAGGTTTCACTGAGGGCTAGTGTGTTGGCCCACAGAGTAAAGGGCCCGGGGTTCAAATCTGGTCACGGGCATTCCTGTCTCAATTACAGGCTTGATCCCCAGCTCTGGTCATGGCACATGCAGGGGGCAAGCAATCCATGTGTCTCTCTCACATCGATGCCTCTCTCCCTTTCTGTCTCTTGCCCTCCCATTAACTTTCTCTAAAAAATTAGTGGAAAAATAACCTCTGGTGAGGGTTAACAAAACAAACAAAGCAAAACAAAGGAGCCTCTTAGTCCAGCTGAAGTTCCCAAGAAGACCAAGCTCAGGCAGCAATAGCCAAGTGACAATGTCTCCCACTTAGAGCCCCAGAGCATGCCCACCCAGGAGGGCACCCAACACTGCCCAAGGACAGCCCGGTGGCAGAGACCTCAGCCCTGGACATTTTCACCGGGAAGCTGCTGCCCAGTAGGCCCATCACCAAGACTGAGTCTCTCATCCCCTCCACCAAGGCCAAGGGGAAGCATCCCAGCCACCATGGCTGGGCAGGTACCTGATGGAGTGGCAGAGGGCACAGCCATAGAACAAGTGAGCCAAGAGCCCAGACAATGAGCATGCACAGACCCAGGGAGCCAGCTGCAGACCCCCAGGAAGACCACGTACAACCAGCTGAACCACACCCTCATCTCTGATGACCAGCTGCCAGAGAACATCATCCTTGTCAACACCTCTGATTGACAGAAGCAGTTCCCCTAGAACACCCTGCAGGGGCAAATGCTGCCTGTGCTGTGCACCTGCTTCATGGCTGACATCCTGGTGGCCTTCAGCTCCATCATCTGGCAGATACAGAGATACTGTAACAATAATTCCCAGCCCCCGAAGCCAGTGAAGATCCTGGTGGCAGGAGCACTTCCAGAGAGAATGGTTCTCCCTTCTCCACCTGCCCTTCCTGGAAGTCAGGACTCTGCCTCCACAGGACTCAGAGCTGGTGGTCAGATGCCAAAGACTGGCCTCCCATTGTGGGCATCCTGAGCAGAACATGGAGGCCAGTCAGCCCAGCCCTGGGCCCCAGCTGCCAACCAACCAAGAGTCTCCATACCATCCACTCTTGCTTCCCTAAAAATATACCTGTTTGGTGCAGACCCCCAGGTACACCGGCTAGACAAACTGGTGCAATACCAGCTGCCCGCCTTTCTGAACAGGGACTGTGCTTTCGCCCTCATCTTTCTGTGTTATCACAGAACATTTGTTCCACCCAACAGGTGGGTCCAACTTTTTACCAGGTGAGCACCCTGTCCCTGCACAGCACAGTGGTCACTCAGCCCCCTACTTGCTGGGAGTCTTCTGGGCATTTCAAGTCTGTGAGTGCTTGTGCCTCTAAACATGGGGTGAACCTAGGGCCAAGCTCACAGTTTTATTGTAGAAACTCTGTTGGGTCCTCCCTGGAAAGTGCTCTCTGGGTGCCTGGGCAGTGGAGAGGTCTGCTGCACGGGCTGTGGTTGAGCTCATTGGCCATTTTCTCTGCCTCGTGACAAAGCCTCAACCTCATCTGTGATTCTCCACGAAGCCTTGGGCTAAGCTCTTTTCTCCTTTGATACAGAGATTGGAGATTCTATGAGAGATCCGTGTCCTGGGTGAAGGCGGAACCAAAAATCCCAGAAGTGAACAATGTGTCCCCATGCCAAGTTTATTCTTGACTAAAAGAATACAGAAAAAGTGTGGGGAAAAATCTAAAATACTAGATAGGGTCAGTACTGTGTAGTGGATGAAGGTAGGTGAATGAAACACAGGAGGGCATGTAAAAGAGCATCTCTTGCTGAGGAAAATATCAATATGTGTAAGAAACCACAAGGATACCTTTAACTGCATGTATTTTAAGTTAAGGGAAAGTATGCTGTCTTGCAAAATAGAATGCATTAATTTTAAACCTGCCTCCAGAAATAGGACCGATAAATGAGAAGCAATAAATGATGTTTTAAAAATCAGAAGAAAATTTGACAAATGGAAGTTATTGTTTGCTTTGTTAGACATATTATATCAGACTAACAGATAATACCCAGTGTTTTAAACAAAATAAATCATTACCACATACTATGCCACATAGGAAGTCTCAATAAATTCCAAAGAAGATATATATGTTTGTTCTCCATTGATATGTTCATGAACCATCACTCATGATGCCTATATGTTCTCTAACCATAATGCACTAAGGTAAGAAGTTAATAATAAAGGATAGCTTTAAGATTGCCAAATATCAGGACACTTAAGAAGATACAAGGGAAGCTGAAGTGAAGTATATTCTACATACTTTGAGTCCAAAAGAAATCATGAGTGAAATTATGGAATACTCACAACTAAAAAACAACAAAGAAAAGCTGCAAATCAAAAGCAGTCATAAAAGACAGAGCTTTTGTTTTAAATAGACTTCTAAGGAAAGAATTACAGCTGTGAAGAGAGATCTAAGTATTCAAATAGTAAAATAGAGAGAGCAACTGAGTGACCTTGAAGAAACCAGGAAAGGGGAAAACATAAGGGCAGACATCAGTAAAACAAAGAATTTCAAAATAGCCTTCAACAAACTGGAAAACTGCTTCTCTAAAAATATTGGTAAAACAAACAGATTTCTAGCCAGGCTGACCAAGAGAAAAATGCTGCGCACATAGTTCCAACAAGTTAGGTGAAACGGACCATTTCCTGGGAAGAAACAAACTATACAAACTTTCTCAAGAGAAAGTGATGCTTTGACTAGTCTATTGAAGAAGTTGAATTAGTAGTTATTGCATTCTAATGAAGGGCATCCAGGCCCAGGTGGTTCACTGGAGAATTAAACAGAATAAATGAACAGACACTTCACCTAAGAGGCTATAACATGTCGCATGAGCACTTGAAAAGTTCAACATCGTAAACCATTAGGAAAAGGTTAATTAAACCACAAGGAGACTAACTAAAATACAAGACTGTGATAACACTTGATGCTGGGGAGGATGTGGAAAAACTCACTCATACAGTGCTGGTGGGAATGTAGACTACTACAGCCACTGGGGAAAGTAGTTTGGTTGTTTCTTATAAAACTAAACATGCAACTACCACACACCCCAGCAATTGCACTCCGGGGCATTTATCCCAGAGGAATAGAAACTTTCATCCACTCAAAAACCTGAGCACAAATGTTTATGGGAGCTTTTTCTTAAAACTTGCAAGCAATCTCTGAAATCCCTTGTTGGGATTAATACCTAGAGTTTATAAGAAATGTCTGTCACATAAAAATGGGTAGAGTATAGGAAAAGGGAATTTCATAAAGGGAAACCCATAACGTTAACAGGATATGAAGAGATATTAAATTTCACTTGTAGTAAGATATGAAGAGATGTTAAATTGTACTTGTAGTCAGAGAAGTAAAGAGGTGCTCTTTACACCAGTCTGCATGACAGAATAGACTGTGATGATGGGAAGTGTTGGTGAGGCTATGGGAAAAATGGGAACATGATGGGCTGTAATGGGAGTGTAATCTAGTACAGGCACCCAGGAGGGCCATCTATAAGTACTTAGAAAAATTAAATATACTCTTATATATTTGAATATTCATATATATAATTTTGCGAGGTCAGGAGAGCATGAAGAATCACTGTAGGAGAACCTATAACATAGGACTCTCAACCTCAAGCTTGAAGTGATCACTTTTTGAATAACATTTCCTCGGCTGGGACACAGACGGAAAACCAGACCTTCTGTGTCAAAATATAACCCCTCAGAGTCTAAGAGCAAGAAGCTGGTTCTTCTGATCAGTGTCACTGGTGGGAATGGACCACTGGAAATATTTGCTAGAATAGATAGCAAAGAGGCACCTGGAATAAGTGGGTTCCCAAACCTTATCCTGTCACTTCCATCTCAGAAATGTCAGCCTTTTTATGAGTATTTTCCCACTGACATAAACATCCTCACACGAAGTTATTTGCACGGTATATGTCTAACAAATTCATGTGACATGATGAAATGTGGCAAAGTGCTGTGATGGAGAAAAAAAAAAAAAAGAAAATGGATCATCTGTGTACTTTCTTCCGTTGTTTTTTGCAAGTAAAACAATAACATAGGGAAAACAGACAGACAAAAGTATCACTCTAAATGTACATAGAGCCACATGAATATTTTCTGTAATTTTTAAAGTGTGACTATTAAGGATTAAATTTAAAAAAATAAAATATATGTAGAATAAATTGTGATCACCTGTGTTACTACTAAATCTTAAAATGCTGCCATTGCCTGCGTGTCTTTAAATAGGACATTAGGGTGACAGTTGGGAGACGGTTGAACTCCTGATTCCATCCCAGTTTTCCCTTCCCCAGAGCTACTTACCAGCATCCACTTTGTGCTTGTCCCTAAGTAGGTTTCTATATTTTTACTCAAAAGTTGTGTACACACAAGTTAACTTAGTGTTGATTTTGCATTTTTGAAATTTTATTTCAATAGCATCATTCAGAATGTATTCTAAAACTTGCTTTTTCACTCAAATCATGCTTTGAGATTTGTCCACATTGCCACACATACTCCAATCCATTACTTTTCCTGCTTTACTAGGCATTTACTACCATGACTTTATTCTCCTGTTGAAGGACATTTAGGTTATTTCTAGTTTTCCACCATCATAAGCAATGCTGAAATGGACTTTCTGGTATTCTTCATGGGCACGTGAATGAAGCTTCTCTAGAGTATGTTGCTAAGAATGAATTTCTAGCAGGAAGGCCATCCACACCTTAGGTTTCACTAGTGGGTGCAATTTCACTGGGTGGTTCCACCATGCCCCCTCCTAGCTGCTGTGATTGTTGGCTGCTCATGGCTCCTGAAGGCCCTTTCCCTGTCCAGAGGGGATAGGAGCTCCCCCTCCCGTGCTCTGGGACATAGGCTCAGCCAGAGGCCAGTAATGACTGGCACTGGGTAGACAAGCCTGGCTCCTTGCCTCCAATGGGACTCACTCAATGGGTACAATTCCTCTTACAGATCCCCTCTCAAGACCAGGCTGAACGTAATCTGCTGAGTCCACATCTCTGCTCACCTCCCTCCATCTTCTTTTTCTGAGGTCATTCCTTCACTAACTCTGTCCCACTTCCCAGGAGTCACTGCTTCCAGGGAACCTGGCCCAAGATGACTAATATTGCCAAAGTCTCTCCAAAAGGGCTGCACCAATGTCCACAGTTAGGAGAGGCTTGAAGGCTGAGAAAGAGAAAGCCCTTCCTAGAGATGAGGTGGGGGAGGGCGAGAAGACAAAGTTGCTGAGATGAAAGAGCTTTGTGAATTCAGCAAACTGAATGAAAGCCAGTGTGGCTGAAGTGTGCGGAGCAGAAGAAAGAGAAGGACACTGGTTGAGGTTGGAGATGTATGTAGGAGTCGAGAATTAGACCTCATAGGCTGGTTTCCAATTTCTTTTTCTAATTGTAATAGGAAGTTTTTGAAAAGCTTTAAGCAGAAAAGTGATAGGGTTCAATTTAGACTAAGAAAATTCATCTGTGTACAGAGAGAATGGTTTGGGAAAAGATAAAAGAAGCAGGGATTTGTGTATTTACACAGCAAGGAGAGCGGATCATAAAAATTAGTGTCAACATGGAAAGTAAGAAACGTAATGGAATTTTTAACACAACACTAACTGTGTCTATAAAACACACAGGCATACAAAGACATAAATCACTCAAGCATACATGCCAGTTTTGAAGTGGCTACTATGTAGAGGGAGAGGAAGGAAATGGAGATTAGGTGTAATAAGAGACCATACAACCTGGAAGTTGTTTTGCAAGGAATGGTGGTGAGGAGGTGCCATGAAATGAGGCATGTGATTTACGGAGCCCTGAACCAAGAAAACCAAAATCGAAACAACAGCAACGACCCACCTCCCTACCCATTATTTTCCTTTGTCCTGTGGAGACCCACGTCTGCCATAGGGAACAGGTTTTCTGAGAGACTTTCCAAATAATCCAACTTTTACCCACTAAGTAGGTTGAACTGAATGGCAGAGGCCTTCCTAGTGATTAATGCAGCATATGAGTCAAGGAACCTGGAGGGAAGAGGAAGCAGAACATCCCTGGAGCCTCATTAGTAAGGTCACAGATGGAGCAGTCTCATGCCTGACCTGGTGGGTGCTCCTGATGCTCCCTCTCAGCCTAGTTCCTCCTTTCCCTGGGGCTCCATGGTGCCAGGTCTTCTCTCTGGGATCAGAGATAATCCAGGGTAACATGTCTTGTTATTTCCCCTTTGCACAAGTTTATGACCTGGTCCCAGGAGATCTAGGGACCAAACTCCACCATGTCTGGTCACTATGTGCCTAGGTGCCCAGGGCAGGAGTAGACACCAATTCGGTATCAATAAATGCCTGTGGATCAAAAGTTATTGCTTGAATCCTTCCTTGATTGGGGGCAAGGACCTTGGGATTTCCCTCTACGTTTTTTCTGCAAGTGCCCAGAGAAGCACATGGCATGCTCTGCAAATGCATTTGTCAGTTGGTGTTCAAAGGGTTTGCTGAGGTGGTTTCTTTGTTTCCCTGTGTGGCCCTGAGAAACAAAATCTCAGTGGATAGAATAGAGTGGATGCTGGCTTTATCCAATGGCCTGCTTCTCTGAGGTGCTCTACAGCCATATTCTCAGACACTGTTCAGAACGATCCAACACCCAAAGTTACTTACTGAGCAAGCTCTTTGGAGGGTAGTAGTTTCTTAGTGATTCATATCTGAGTGAGGAGCTTGGAGGATGCCAATCCTGGCTGAAGGCTTAGCCATGTGATCTTCCTTTAGGCAAACAATACTCACGTCTTCTGGGCCCCAAGAGCTTGACTGAGGCCTTGGGACATTGAAAGGAAAGAATAATTTTTACCCAGGAGAAGTCCAGGACCTCAGCCCACTGAGAAACAGACAGAAGTAAAATCACGTCAAAGCCCATCACCCAGAGACAATCACATGGAACATATTAGTGTATTTGTCCCTAGGACAGTGGTTCTCAACCTTTCTAATGCCACGATCCTTTAATACAGTTCCTCATGTTTTGGTGACACCCAATTTCATTGTTACAAATTGAACATAACTAAAGCATAGTGATTAATCACAAAAACAATATGTAATTATATATGTGTTTTCCAATGCTCTTAGGCGACCCCTGTGAAAGGGTCGTTCGACCCCAAAGGGGGCGCGACCCACAGGTTGAGAACCTCTGCTTTAGTATTTTCCTGTGCATGTTGACATAGTTTCCATCTTGTCATTCTTCTCTCACAAGAAATGTCTGTTGCCCATAAACATGCTGCAGACCGTACTGCTTGAGAGTCCTTTCTATTTGACAGAGCAAGTCCCCTTCCTATATTCTTTTCAACTGTCTCCTGATTTGTTTGAATATTTATTGTTAGATAAAATTTAGAACAGTGTTTGTTTCCCCAACATCCTGTTATAATTTTTAGTTTAAACTAGAGGAGGCGCCCCACCTACTGCCGTGCCTGGAAGCACCCCATGGGCTGCCATGGGAGTTGGACTGGACCCGCGCTGGAGGCGGCCAGGACCTGCAACTGACTTCCCACCCAGGCTTCCACTGCCCCCTGCCTGTGTCCTTCTGGCTTGGGCAGGTGCCCCTGTGTTTGTCTCCATCTCTGCTCCGTGACTCACATGTGCAGGCAACCTTCTGTCTGGTTGTGACCCTTTAAAGAGTCCCGACCTAATTTGCATATTACCCCCCCTATATATGTAAATTTTAGATTAATTCAGGAGAGTATGTGCCTTTGCAATATTCTATCTTTCTATCCAGAAATGAGTAATTTCATGCATTTATGATTAAATGGAGAAATAGAGCGTTGGAAGGCCCTGGGCAATTTCTGTAAACATCTTACAGTTTTAGAGGATTTTGTTGATGTTACACATTGTATTTCCACTTGATGATTGTTTACATACATATGTATTTATAATAGTAATGGGCAATATATATTGAGTGCCAACCACATGCCAACTCTTTAGGTTAAGCACTTTATTATTCAATTTTATCCTTTCAACTCATTTTTCACGTGAAAAGAACAAGATGTAAAGAACTCAGATAGTGCCGAAACCGGTTTGGCTCAGTGGATAGAGCATTGGCCTGTGGACTGAAAGGTCCCAGGTTTGATTCCGGTCAAGGGAATGTACCTGGGTTGGGGGCACATCCCCAGTAGGAGGTGTGCAGGAGGCAGCTGATCGATGTTTGTCTCTCATCGATGTTTCTGACTCTCTATCTCTCTCCCTTCCTCTCAGTAAAAAATCAAGAAAATATATTTTAAAAAAATGAACTCAGCTAACATGCCTGAGGTTTTAATGCAAGTGGCAGTGCCATTCTTATCACTAAATTTTTTTTTTTTGTCAAGCCTTACCCAAGGATATGTTTCCCTTGCCCAGACCAGGGCCAAGGATCTAGCCTGCAACGGAGGTAGGTACCTTGACTGGAATCAAACCCAAGACCTTTCAGTCTACTGGTTCCAAACTCTTACAGGCTAACAGCTCTGTCTCTTTCTCTCACTCAGGACGCTGCTCTAGTTTAATTGAAAACATCCAGAATTTTCTTCTGGTCACTAGTATGAATAATCTTTTTAAACTAACTGAAGTCACATGTCCACATACAACCATACATCACTGTGGTCTGGCCACTTAGATATACTGATACCTCCACTCTGGAGCCCTGAATAACAGCTCCCAGAAACAGTTGGATGTGGAAATTGGCAGCTGCTAGAAAGGGGAAACCGGAACTCATGTCCACCACAGGCCATTGTCACATAAATATTTGACTTCTGGTTTCCACTGTGACATGTAAGAGCTTGGAAGTCCTTACTTCCATCCTTACAAGAAAAAAAAAGGATAACAATCTGAAAAACAGAGGAGCTCTTGTTAAATCCATCTGAAATTAACTATGACTAGGAAATTAACCTTTGCTGCTGCAAACCATGGAGATTTAGGGCTCTGTTAGAACAATACAACCTAGCCTGTCTTCCTGATAAGACGGAAAACATGTTTTCCACTCAAAGTGAGAGACAAAATCAAAGAGCATGAGAAGAGAAGACAGATTCGACCACATCAAAATGTAATGCGTCTATTTGGCAAAACACACATCAAATGGAGACAATGGCAAGCTAGAGAAACCATTTGCAAGTTACATGGCAAAAAGCTGATATCCATGATAATTCAGATTTGCTAACAATCCAATGGAAAAGAGGGCAAAAGGTCTCAAACTGAAATTCCAAAAGAAGGCATAGGCCAAAAGTATGCGAAAGATACCCAACTGCAGTTTAAACCAGAACGAAAAATTCAAATGGAAATATTGCTCTTTCTCACCCTGGACAGGGTGCCTCATCAGTTGCTTGGAGAGTAATCCCATACACCAAAAGGATGCAGATTTGATTCCCGGTCAGGACACATACCTCGGA
>NW_005871671.1:229653-242373 GCF_000147115.1 Myotis lucifugus | reverse complement strand
CTTCAAGCATCAATGGATCTCCTGGACCATTTGCCCAACTGGCAGAGCAGCTTGCACAAGAGCCTGGACATGTTGCAAACCTTTTCTTGTCCAGGCCCTCTTCACAACAGTAGCTTTTGGGTTACTTGGTAAATGGGCCAGAGTAGCGCAGCAGAATGAGGAATATGTTGTGTCTGAAATCCATTGAGTCCCACAGGCATTGTGCCTCTTTTGTGGTTATGGGATGGGCCAGATGCAGCAACTTATCCTTCACCTTAGAAGAGATATTATGACATGCCCCCATCACTGTGCCCCTAGGATTTCATGGAGGTAGAAGGCCCCTGAATGTTTATTGGATTTATTTCCCACTCCCTGACATGCGAATGTCTTCCCAGTAACTCTAGAAGTAGTTGCTACTCCATACTCACTAGGTCCAAGCAACATAACATCAGTGTAATGGACCACTGTGATGTCTTGTGGAAGGGAAAGGCAAGTGTGGTTTTTGTGACCTAAATCATGATATAGAGCTGAAGAGTTATCATACCCCTGAGGTAAGAGAGTGAAGTTGTGTTGTTGGCTCTGGCAGCTGAAAGCAAACTACTTCTGGTGGTTTTTTCTCGTAAGTACTGAGAAGAAAGCATTTGCCAGATCAGTAGCAGCTACTAAGTAACAGGGATGTATTCATTTGCTCCAGCAATGAAACCACATCTGCAATTAGAGTCACCCTTTTATTAAGTTTACGATAGTCCATTGTCATTCTCCAAGACCCACATGTTTTCTGCCAGGCCAAATAGGTAAGATGAACAACGATGTGGTAGGAATCGCCACCCCCGCATCTTTCATGTCCTCGATGGGGGCTCTAATCTCTGCAATCCCTCCAGGGATGCAGCTTTGCTTTTGGTTCACTGTTTTCCTTGGTAGAGACAAGTTCTAGTAGCTTCTGCTCGCCTTCCTACCACAATGGCCCCATTCCACAGACTTGGGAGCCAATGTGGGAATTCTGCCACCTGCTGAGTGTGCCTGCTCCAATTAGGAATTTTAGAAATGGGGAAGTCACTACAAGATGGGTTTGGCGACCCACTAGATCAGTGGTTCTCAACCTTGGCTGCACATTAGAATCAATTTGGGAATCTTTTTAAAATCCTGCAAAGCGTGAGGGAGAACGGCTTCCGAGGGCAACGGAGGCTTTGGTTCCAGTTCATTCCTGAGCTTGGGCGGTGTCTCTGCCCCTAGATTCTGTGAGTCACCTTTAAATGCTGATAACAAATTTCCATTTATGTTGTTTTCCTACATGTCATCAAAAGTGCTGTAAGAAATGTAGAAATCATACTGATTCTACGATGATGGTGACTTTGGTCGCCTAGAGCTAATTCTCAAGGAGATTCAGTGCTTATGTCGTTCTCTGTAACGCCTGCGCCTGGAACAGAGACACTGACATATGTTAGGATGAAGTGAAGTTACCACTCACTGTCTCTTTTGCTTGTTTTTTTGTTATTGTTTCTGATCCTCACCTGAGGATATTTTTTTACATTGATTTTCAGAGAGTGGAAAGGATGGGGAAGGGGAGAGAGACGGAGGGGGAGAGAGAAACATTGATGTGAGAGAGACACATCAATTGGTTGCCTCTCGCACATGCCCTAGTGGGGCCAAGGACCGAACCTGCAACCCAGATACATACCCTTGACCAGGAACCGAACCCAAGACCCTTCGGTGCACAAGCTGACGCTCTAACCACTGAGCATGCTGGCCAGGGCAACTTTTGCTTGTTGTTGAAAACAGAATGGAAACAGCTCAAAAGTAAAATCAAACCTAAGTTTTGATGAACTTTTCTGAAGTTGAATTTATCTGAATTGAAAAAATGAATTAGAATTCTTATCCTGTGTTATATGTCAGATTGGTTAATTAGACAAGAAGGTAAAAAGCAAAAGTGGTAAAGAATCAACCTTTATCTAGAAGAGGGGTGAGGAACGTCTGGCCCATGGGCCATGTAATGCCCGTGAAATCATTTGGCCTGGCCCTGCCGAGACACTAGGGGTGAGTTAATGAAATGTTTGACCAAATATAGCAGGCTAATTTTTAAGTTGATAATTTTGTATGGCCCATGAGTGAATACAAATATCCAAATGGCCCTTGGCAGAAAAAAGGTTTCCCACCCCTGATCTAGAAGAGCAGGCCAATAAATATTTGGCAAGTAATAATCTTGTTTGATGAAGTCACCAGAGGAGTAGCTGGATGGTGCCGTTTGCTTATATACACTATAAACAGTACATTTCTTTGCATTTCATTTTCAGCAGAAGGAAATCTACCAGTGGACTAGAGTGGACCTTGGAGGAGACCTACTTCTTAGTTCTGTTCATTATTCCCATTTTGGAAAACATGGACCGCCTAAACCTTCACTCAGGCCTGTAAGAGTTTCCCCATAACTGAGCGCGCCCGCGGTCAGCCGTCACTCCCACGCATCCTGCCTCTGACACATGCGCGTGCACCTCAGTCACTCCAGGCCCGATTGTCCTTAGAAACCTCCCGATAGACGTGCATTCCTCTTGGAAACCACATTTGCCAGAACAGTGTGGCTCACCACATCTGAACACCATGGGCCCTTCCCCGCGGGAGATGCTGCCGGGGAGCGTGCTCAGGCTGCCGCTGAACGGTCTGCCCCTCGGACAGGTGAGCTCCTGAGCGGGGAGGGGAGAAGATGGGAGCAGAGTGGCCACCAGGAAGCCTCTGCTGGTGGAGTAACAGCATCCCCTCTCTCAGGGCCGCCCCAGAGGCGCCCCTGTTTACGGTAGTGTTCGCTGAAGGTGAGGAGATTGACATGGAAATCATGGGTTGTGACACCAGCCATTTATTCCCCTTCCCTCCTCTCTGCCTGTAGTAAATCCCACTTTGAAGGTTCCCCTGTTTCAAAGTCACGGGTCAGTGGGGAAGCAGAGGCCTTCCTGTGCGCGAGCGGGGAACGCCGCCCTCTTGTGGTGATCACGGGGGTAACAGCATTTTCGCGGATGAAGGCATCGTCGCCCTGTCAGCTGCGCGGGGACAGAAGGCTCAGGGGTGGGTCCTGGCCGGCTGGACTGCCAGGTGTCGGCCGCCAGGAAAGCAGGGCACCTGCGTCTTCGGCTCTGCTGTCTTTTGTCGGAGCCCCTTCTGCTCGCCCCTCGGCGCTGCCATCCCTGCCGGGGAGTCTCCTGGCTCCAGGCCAAGCCCCACGCAGCCCTCGGCTCCCTTCCTGTCGTGGCGGAGTTTAGGTCAGTTCTGTCCTTTCCCAAAGACGGTGCATTCGTGGCCTATTGCTGCGGTGACAACGTGCTGCACACTCAGTGGCTTAACACCACACACATTTATTCCTTTAGTTCTGCAGGTCAAAAGTTCACCGTCCCTGTCCCTGGACGTAAGCCCAGGTGCCAGCGGCTGCTGCCTCCCCGGGCTCGGCCCCCCTCACCCCGCGGGCTCTGCCCCCCTCACCCCGCGGGCTCTGCCCCCGCCTCCCCACGGGCTCGGCCCCCCTCACCCCACGGGCTCTGCGCCTCCTCCCTCACCCCGCGGGCTCTGCGCCTCCTCCCTCACCCCGCGGGCTCTGCCTCTCGTGGGCTCTGTGGGGGAATCCACTCCGTGCCTTTTCAGCTCCTCGCGGCCGCCTGCACCCCGGCTCTTGACCCCTTCCACACAGCACTGCACCTCTCTGTCCATCCTCAAATTCCCACTCACCCTGATCTCCTGCCTTCCCTGGTAAGGACCTCTGTGGCTACATTGGGGTCAACCGGACAACCCAGTTTAGTCTCCGCATCTCACAATCTAATCACAGTGACCACATGCGGTAATATCAACAGGCAGCATAACATGCACCCTAATTGTGTAACCTGGGTGTGTGTGTGTGTGTGTGTGTGTGTGTGTGTGTGTGTGTTTTACAAAAGCATAACTAATACCTTGGTTCTTCATAAAATGGAAATTTAAGTATTTCCCCGGATAGTCTTGTGGTTATTGCTATGTTGTGAGCAGTGCGAAGTGTGGCCCACAGAGTTCCATCCACAAAGGTGGAGCCTACACACCTGATCAACAAGTGAAATGTGCAGAACAAGGTGCAGCAGTCAGTGCACGGCAGGAAGCAGCCCTCTGGCCGCCGTATTGTGTAGGGTTAGCATTACAGGTTCATGACACATACACACCAGCACACGTTTTAACCCTAAAGATAAAAAAAGAAGTTGTTGCTTGAAAACATGACTCCAGGTAGCCATTTGGTTTGTATCAAGAGAAAGGGAACCTCTGAGAGTTTAGTGTCTGCCGAGTCGGGATCACCAGCTCGGTCAGTGAGCAGACACGCAAGTCCTCCCTGTGGCCGCTTCCGGAGTCCCCCGACCCCCCTCTCCACAGGGCGCTGGAGCGGCTCTGGGATGGCCCCGGCAGGTGCCTTCCCCTTTTGCGTTTCCTCTGGATTCGCTGTGTCATTTCCTCTTCTCGCCTCTCCTATGGCCTTCCATTTTCATTAGTCATGCTCCTTTCAGAACATCCTCAGGGCGCTCCACAGGGGAGATCTGGAGAAGGGAGACCCAAGGGAGGAAGACTGGGTACTGGATGCTCCCTGGCTGTCCCAGCGCCTCTGCAGACTCCTGCCAGGTGAAGAGGCCGGCAGTTCCGACTGTGGCGGCTCCATGATGCTGACTTTTCCACGAAACCAGCACCTACCGCTCGCGCCTTTCCTCTGGGCCTTCCGGAGGCCGGCCTGTTCAGCCTGCGCTGTGTCTTTTCTCTCCTTAACCTTTCATCTCACCACCAGGACTGCCACACGCCTCTTCCCACCTGAGTTCTGAAGGCCTGCCCCCGAGCATTGTCCTATCGCCCTCTGGGCTTTGATCAGCGCACGGTTCTGTGGGCTCACACTTTAGCTGAAGGGAAAGTCACAGCGTGTCGGGGTCCCTGGCAAAGATGCCCTGAGTTCCCGGCAGGTGTTTCTCAGAAGGGCTGTGCTTTGGAGAGAGAGAAGACCGCCTTCTGCACCCTCAGCAGAGGCCTGGGAGAAGCTGGGCGGCCGCATCCCTGTCTGTGCTCTGCTGGGCTTTCCCCTTCCTCCCGCTGTGCCCTCTGTCACCTCTCCTGAATGAGGAGGGCCTGTTTCATGGCAGCTCCAGTGGTGAATGAGCTGCTCAGACTGTGTCAGCTCCCTGGCTTCATGGAGATGTGCTGTGGCCTTTTTTGACAAGAAATAGCCTCCTTGTATTTCCCTGTGGCTAATAAACGATCTTCTCATCTGCTCTGGTGATGAGCAGGTTAGGGGTCGTTCCGGTCCTTCCTCAGACCCAGAGTAAGAGGCGGCCGAGGAGGGGAGCAAGGGTGCAAAGCAAACAGAGAACAGCAGGGCAGCGCAAAGCAGCCAGGGACTGCGGCCCTGTGTGCCCTGGGAGCCAGCCCGGGGAGGGGAGGGAGTAACAACGGCACCAATTCCTCCTCTGGCGAGCTGTGGGACCCTTTTCCTCTTCTTCTTAAAGGAGACCCTTTAGCCCAGCTGCTTTGTTCCATTGGTTGAGCGTAGTCCCATGCACCATGAGGTTACCAGTTGATTCTGGTTTGGACACATGCCAGGGTTGTGGGTTCTATCTCCAGTAGGGGGCATGCAGAAGGCAGCTGATTGATGTTTCTATCACTCTCTGTTTTTTCTCTCTGAAATCAATAAAAGCATATTTTAAAAAAAGAAAGATCCTTTAGCATTTCATGTAATACTAGTTTGGTGGTAATTAACTCCTTTAGCTTTTTCTTGTCTGGGAAGCTCTTTATCTGCCCTTTTGTTCTGAATAGCTTTGCTGGGTAGAGGAATCTTGGTTGTAGGCCCTTGCTTTTCATCACTTTGAATATTTCTTGCCAATCGCTTCTGGCCTGCAAAGTTTCTGTTGAGAAATCAGCTGACAGTCATATGGGCCCTCCCTTGTAGGTAACTAACCGCTTTTCTCTTGCTGCTTTTAAGATTCTCTCTTTGTCTTGAACCCTTGGCATTTTAGTTATGATGTTTCTTGGTGAGGGCTTCTTTGGGTTCTTGCTCTCTCCCTCTTCTCCTTCCGGCCCCCCACCATTTGAATGTTGGTACACTTGAAGTTGTCCCAGAGACTCCTTACACTATCCCCATTTTTTAAAATTCTTTTTTCTTTTTGCTATTCTGATTTGGTGGTTTTCACTTCCTTATATTCCAAATCACTGATTTGATTCTCAGCTTCATCTCCTCTATTATTATTCCCTGTAAATTACTCATCATGTCAGTTAGTGTATCCTTCATTTCTGACTGATCCTTTTATATGCTATTGAGGTTCTCACTAAGTTCATTGAGCATCCTTATAACCAGTGTTTTGAACTCTGCACCTAGTAGATTGCTTGTCTCCATTTTGTTTAGTTCTGTTTCAGGAGTTTTGTTCTATTCTTTCATTTGGGACATGTTTCTTTGTCCTCTCATTTGGGCAGCCTCCTTGTGTTTGTTTCTTATGTCTCTCGGGCTTGGTAGAGTGGCCTCCTATAGTAGGTGATCTGTAGGGTCCAGTGGCAGAATCTCTTGCTCACCCAAGCTGAGCACTTGAGGTGCATCCCTCTTCCACGCCTCCCCCTGTGGACTGTGTACACCATCCTGTTGTAGTTGAGCCTTGATTGCTATTGGGACATCCCCAGGAGGGATTTACCCCCAGGCTGATCAGCTGCAAGGGCTGACTGCAACCACTGACCACCAACCTCTGACCATGGTGAAGGATCAGCTGTGCAGGGGACCACCGCACAGAGCAGGACTTACTTCAGTGAGGCTCTGGAGTCTGCTGAGTCCACCCCTTGAGTGTGTCCCTTGTGGAGGTGTTTGGATGGTGATGCTTCAGTGTGGTCTGAAGCTGTCCACAGGGTGTGCTGGCTCCAGGGCCTCCCAGGAGGTGCAGGCCAAGGTCAGCCTGCGTTCTGCCCAGGGCCACCCTGCATGAGTGACAGAGAGATCTTCAGATGCTGCTACTTGTGCTGGGCTTGCAGGTGCCAGGAGAGGCCAAGCTGCAAACTAAGGCCAGCTGCTGCTAGTGTCAGGCCTGGGGCCGTTTAGCGAGAGGTATTAATTTTTCTTTGAATGTTTGGTAGAATTTACTAGTGAAGCTGTCTGGTTCTGGACTTTGTTGCTGATTTAATTTCCTTACTAGTAATTGTTTTCAGGTTTTCTATTTTATCATAATTCAGTCACAGTAAGTTGTATGTCTCTAGGAATTCAGACATTTCTTCTAGGTTATCCAACATATTGGAATATAATATTTCATAGTGTCTCTCATGAGCCTATGTATTTCTGTGGTATCAATTGTAACATTTTTATATGATCATTTTTATTCCTGGATTTGGTAACTTGTATCTTCTTCTTTTGTTGTCATAGTAGAGTTTTATCAGTTTTATTTTCAAATGATCAACTTTAGGTTTAATGGGTTTTCTCTTTTTTTATAAATATATTTCTTTATTGATTTCAGAGAGGAAGGGAGAGGGAGAGAGAGATAGAAACATCAATGATGAGAGAGAACCATTGATTGGCTGCCTCTTGCATGCCCCCTACTGGGGATCAAGCCCGCAACCCGGGCATGTGCCCTTGGCAGGAATTGAACCTGGGACCCTTCAGTCCATAGGATGACACTCTATCCACTGAGCCAAACCGGCTAGGGCGGGTTTTCTCTTTTTATGTTTTCAGCATCATTGAATCTTGCTCTTATGTTATTCTTTGCTTCTGCTTGCTTTGTTTATTTTACTCTTTTTGTTTGTTTCCTGAGATGAGCTCTTAGACTTACTGACCTTTCTTTTTTCTGATGTAAGCATTTGGTGGTATAAATTTCCCATCAGCACTGCTTTAACTCCAAGGCACAAATCTGTACAAGCTCCCTCACCACACACATTCAATTCAAATTACTTTTTCATTCCCCTTTTTAACTTTCTTTTTGTCCCATGTAATATTGACAAGTCTGTTGATTCATTTCCAAATTTATATTTGTCTGTTATCTTTTTGTTATTCATTTCTAGTTTAATTTCATTATAGTCATAGGACATACTCTGTATATTTTTAAAAATTTACAATTTGTTTTATATTGTAATATATGGCCTATCTTAGTGAATGTTTCATTTGTTCTTGAAATGTGTATTCTGCTATTGCTGGGTGTTCTATAATGGAAATTATATTCATTTGGTTTAGGTACTGTTCAATTCCTTTATATCCTTGCTGATTTCCTATTTAGTGGTATTGCCAATTGCTGAAAGAAGGATGTTGAATTTGACAACCATAATGGATTTGTCTATTTCTCCTTTTAGTTCTGTTTGGTTTCACATGTGGTGATATCTTGTTTTATACACAGAGGATTGTTGTGTTTTTTGTGGATAGAACTTTTTATCATGTAATGTCACTTTCTAACTTAGAAATTTCCTTTGCTGTGAAATCTGCCTTTAGCATTTGGCTTCTTTCACTTTTGCATGTTTTGAGGTTTATCTGTTTTGTAGTATGTATCAGTACTTCTTTTCTTTTTATAACTGAATAATATTTTATTTTACAAATATACCACATTTTATTTATCCATTAATCTGTTGATGGACAATTTGGATTGTTTATATCTTTTGGATATTGTGAACAGTGCTGCTGTGACATTCATGTACAAGGTTTTTACTTCTTTTTCAAATCTTTTGGGTATATGTATAGCAGAATTGCCACGACGTCAGGCCACATAGTTTGTTTTATTAATTATGTATCAAGAGTCAGTCAGCAGACAGTTAAGCTAATTACATTTTTCTGTCAGTTGTGCAGTCTGATCCACAGACACCAGAAGGTCACTCACACAGCTAAGTGGCCAGGCAGTCTGACGGTGTTTGGAAACAGTCCAGTCTCCAACAAGAAAACAAATGTGTTTCTCCCTCATTACAGTGTGGAGCTTCCCTAGTAGGACAGACTATATGATTTCTGCTGGGCTTCCAGGGAGACCCATGAGAGAGAAGATATTATGAACCTGGCAAGGAAAGACAAACAAGGGGGCAGGTCAGAGCAGGTGTTATGCCCCTCCTTTGGGGTTCAGAAATCTCTCCCAGGAGATAGATTTTTGAACCTGAAAAAATAAAAAACTTCTTGGAGTTGCCAGCATGACGATTTGGAAGTAAAAATGAATGTAACTAGGTACAGTGGGTTAAATGGATGGTGCTGAAAACCAATTCTTTTGTCTTCCATTTGGTTGACATTGAAAATCTGATTTACCATTACTGTTGGTTTACAATATTGCTTGACTTGGTGCTTACAAAGAAAGCCTGAACTCTTAAAATGCTAATAAAAAATGGATAGATATGTAGATAAAATTTTGAATTGGGTATACCAGTTTATTGAAAATAATTGTCTGACAAAGATCTGAAAGACAGTAGTGTACATATCTGAATATTAAAAGCAAGTTAGGTATCTTTTAGTAATTTTAGAAAATTGTCCAAAACAAAAGTCTTTGAGTGGGAGCTACAGCAATAATTTTCTTTAACTACAATAAATGATGAATAATCTCAAGAGAGAATTTGCAGCATCAAAAGGAAAATAAGAGTTCAGATATCACTATGATAATACTATCTTTAAGAAATATTTCTGAGTGCCCAGCATATACAGGGGCCGTTTCATACACTTGGGATACATTATGAACAAAACAGATAAAAATCCCTGCCCTCACTGAGACTTTTCATTATTAGCTTGAAGTCCCTTCGCAGGCGGGCAGAGTCTCTAAACGAGGCATCCACCTGTTTGAATAAAAGTCCATGCCTTGGGGCTGCCAGCGGCCACCCTTCTCTGTGCCCAGCGTGGACCCATGGGGCTCCCTGAGTCGGACCTAGCACCTCGGCTCTCCGAGGCCAGACCGAGGCCGCAAGCAGCTCTGCGGGGTGTGAGGCGGGCCCAGGAGATGAAATGTCAACGTGAACCCTCCAGAAAGCCATTGATCTGGTGACAAAAGCCACAGAAGAAGATAAAGCCAAGAATTACGAGGAGGCGCTCCGGCTCCACCAGCGCGCGGTGGAGTGTTTCCTACACGCTATCAAATATGATGCACACAGCGACGAGGCCAAGGAGAGCATTCCAGCCAAGTGCATGCAATACCTCTACCGGGCAGAGAAGCTGAAGGGTTACCTACGGAACAAAGAGAAGCACGGCAAGAAGCCAGTCACAGAGAACCAGAGTGAGAGCAAGGTCAGTGATAGTGGCAGTGCAGGGGGTAATCCAGAGAAAAAGAAATTGCAAGAACTGACGGGAGCCGTCCTGATGGAGAAGCCCAACATTCGGTGGAGTGACGTGGCCGGGCTGGAGTTGGCCAAGGAGGCCCTCAAATAAGCTGTCATTTTGCCAATTAAATTCCCACACTTGTTCACAGGCAAGCGTACCCTTGGCGAGGGATTCTGCTCTTTGGACACCCTGGCACCAGGAAATCCTACCTGGCCAAAGCGGTGGCAACAGAGGCCAACAACTCCACCTTCTTCTCTGTGTCCTCCTCAGACTTGATGTCTAAGTGGTTGGGGAGAGTGAGAAGCTAGTCAAGAACCCGTTTGAGCTGGCCAGGCAGCACAAGCCTTCCATAATCTTCATCGACGAGGTGGATTCCCTCTGCGGATCCCGCAATGAAAATGAGAGCGAGGCTGCCCGAAGGATCAAAACAGAGTTCTTGGTCCAGACGCAAGGAGTGGGGAATAACAACGATGGGACTCTGGTTCTTGGTGCCACAAACATCCCCTGGGTGTCGGATTCGGCCATTAGAAGGAGGTTTGAAAAGCGGATTCACATCCCGTTGCCGGAGGAGGCTGCCCATTCCCAGATGTTCCGGTTGCATCTGGGCAGCACGCCACACAGCCTCACGGACGCCAATATCCAGGAGCTGGCCCGGAAGACAGAGGGCTACTCAGGTGCAGACATCAGCATCGTTGTGATAGTGACAGTGCAGGGGGTAATCCTTCATGCAGCCCGTGAGAAAAGTACAGTCAGCAACATACTTCAGAAAGGTCTGTGGCCCTTCCCGCACCAACCCTAACATTATGACCGGTGACCTCCTGACCCCATGCTCTCCAGGGGATCCAGGGGCCATGGAGATGACTTGGATGGATGCCCCTAGTGACAAACTCTTAGAGCCTGTGGTTTGCATGTCAGACCTGCTCCAGTCTTTGGCCACCACCCGGCCCACAGTGAATGCAGATGACCTCCTAAAAGTGAAGAAATTCTCAGAGGACTTTGAACAGGAGAGTTAGAAGCTTTTCACTCTGCTGGCGGTGACGCGGGAGGTTGATGGCGGTAAATTCATGCAGTCCTCATGTCGGTGGCCAGACAGGGCTGCCGGGCTCATCCTAAAACCACTCCGTGTCCCCTGGGCTGTCTGGCCACCAGCCAAGGAGCAGGAAGGAAGGGGCTCCCAGCCGCAGAGAAGCAGAAGCACATCTGGCAGCGGGTGGAATACTGGCTCTTTCTACTTCCTCCTCCTCTTCTGGATGCTCACCAACTCCTTGTCCTGCCACTCCATGTTTGTTTTTAAAGCCTTTTTGTTCCTCTAAATCAGCGGTTCTCAACCTGTGGGTCGCAACCCCTTTGGGGGTTGAACGACCCTTTCACAGGGGTCTCCTAAAACCATCGGAAAACACATAATTACATATTGTTTTTGTGATTAATCACTATGCTTTAATTATGTTCAATTTGTAACAATGAAAATACATCCTGCATATCAGATATTTACATTACAATTCATAACAGTAGCAAAATTACAGTTATGAAGTAGCAACGAAAATAATTTTATGGTTGGGGGTCACCACAACATGAGGAACTGTATTAAAGGGTCGCGGCATTAGGAAGGTTGAGAACCACTGCTCTAAATTAATGCTGCTTGGATTTTCATCTTGTTTATAAATAAAGTCAAAATCACCTGGAAGCATCACGGAGTGGGAGCAGCTGAGCAGTGGGGTTGGTGCAGCTGACCTGCGAGCCCCCATGGCCCGTTCCTTCTAGACCCAAGTGTCGCTCCTTGTGAACTGAATGGCTGATGCCCTGGATCCCCAGCCCAAGCTCTGCCTGTAAAGGCCAAGAGTAAAGCCAAGCCGCCCGCACCCTCCCAAGTCGGCATCCCGAGTCCTGTTCCTCCTGCAGGAGGAGAGGGGTCTGTGAACACCAAGCTGTGCACGTCAGAAGGAGTGAAGGCAGTCAGGCGGGTCTCACTGCTGCCTCTTCCCTCTGAATGTGAGAACATGAACCCAGCCACCACCCGGGTCGCTGTCCTGGAAGTGGGCTAATAAATCCTTGTCCCTTCTTGGAAAAAAAAAAAGTCCGTGACCTGGAAAGGAGATCGCCCAGGCAGGGAGAAGAGAGCAGTCACGACTACAGCGTAGCCCAGGGCCTCCAGCTGAGACGCTGCCACCTGGCCTCCACTGAATGACTCAGGCCACTGGGGTGAATTGGTTTCATCCTGGTGGGTGGATGATCCTGTACACCATAGCAAGTCCAGTCATAACCCTCAATGATTCTATAGAAAAGGGGGAGTTAGGAAGATAATTTTAAGTATCTTAAGAATCCAAGAAAATATTTTAAGAAAGAATGAGGCTTTCTATATATTACCAACTATCATAAAAACAGAGTAAACAATAATCTCTTGATTTTCTGAGAATATAGCACTAACTGGACATAATCTTCTCTTATTGAAGATGCATCTTCTTGGCAAGGCTGCTGGTAGCTCTAGAGCAGTGGTTGGCAAACTCATTAGTCAACAGAGCCAAATATCAACA
>NW_005871671.1:226329-228109 GCF_000147115.1 Myotis lucifugus | reverse complement strand
CACTCGATAAACAGAGACCTTTACTTTGTATCCAGTGCATGATGGTGGATGTTTTGCTGTCAGTAAGACAGTTGATCCAGGTAGCAATGCTGGCAATCAGGGTAGTGAAGTCTTCATCAACAACTTGATTCCAGTCAGTTTTCAGAGAATAGTCTCTTAAGATGGCATCTAGTTAAACAACCCAGGTGTGATGCTCAGCAGCTGTGCCTTTTCCCACAGTTCACAGAACCAGGGGGCTGCTTTTGTCATTCTGTGGCGTGCGTTACATCTGACATGTCAGGTAGGCACAGTAAGAGCCCAAGAGTAAATAAAAACACACCAAGTTTGATCAAAGGGAATGCTGGCTAGACTTGAGAACACATCAAGTTTTGGGTCTGCATATTGACAGGTTGAATAGTCACAGGCTCTGAGTGATTTCAACTGGTCAAACCATCAGGGAAACAAGGGCTGCTCAGAGTAACCTCTGTGGATGTAGGGCCCTGCTGAGCCAGCAGCTTTCCTCCAGGCAGCAGCGTGGGGATAAACTTCTTCTCTAAGGGATAGCTACTATTTCATGTACGGCTGATACTGCTGGGACTAGGAGAGCTGTATTCTTGAACATACCATGAAGTCCTTTCCATCTTGTTAGTTGGTCTAAGACAGTTATTCCCAAAGTGGGCGCTACCGCCCCCTGGTGGGCGCTGCAGCGATCCAGGGGGCGGTGATGGCCACAGGTGCATTTGTTTTAACTTTTTTTTGTATTACCTTTCTATTCTGAGTTCAATAAATAGTTTCATAATTTCAAACTTCAATGTTTCTAATTTACACCTTCCTTTACTGTATTTTACGAAAAAGGTAGAAACATTAATACATATATATTTCTGTTTAATTGCTATTAAAATTAAAAAAAATTAATTTCCAGGGGGCACTGAGTAATATTTTTTCTGGAAAGGGGGCGGTAGGCCAAATAAGTTTGGGAACCACTGGTCTAAGATGATACACTCCACAATCAAGTCAGAGGTCTCTGGGACGCAGATGTTCAGTGTAAGAGAGCTCAAGACTAAGTTAATAGGTACCTAAAAAGGGGATATGCTTGGTAGCTTTGCCCAGGCATCAATTCAAACCACCCTGTCCCCTCACCCCCAAGGGGCCTCCTTTTTCTGGAAGTTTGAGTCAACAAAATCAGTCAGAGAGTTGAAGCTCACTAAGGGCTGTGGGACCTCAAAGGTATCTCACTTCCTGACTGGGAGAATTCTCTCTGTACCTTATGGGAAGGGGGAGTATAACATATGACATTAATTTCTTTTAAAAAATTAAAAAAATTATTGTTGATTTCAGAGAAAGGGGAAGAGAGAGGGAAACATCGATGTGAGAGGGTAACATTGATCAGCTGCCTCCTGAATGCTCCCTACTGGGGATTGAGCCCACAATCCAGGCATGTGCCCCAAATGGGAACCGAACTGGCAACCTCTCAGTGAATGGGATGATGGTCAACCAACCTAGCCACACTGGCCAGGGCTACATTAATTTCGACTATACTTCCAGATACAGAAGTCACCACAGCACATTGCACTGGTGCAAATGGCCCATTTACTGAGAAGGTTACATTCATTTTCCTTCCCTACTGTGAACCTGCCCTGAGGACAATAACTAAATCTAGGTACCCCCAACTCCATGGGAACTGGTAAGATGTTGACTTGGGTACCTGTATCCTATAGGACCATAAACACTTTCCTTCCCCTCCCTCGAGTTCCCCAGAATAACTGGGTGTATGCCAAAGGCCTTGAGTCCCCATTGGAGA
>NW_005871671.1:224910-226229 GCF_000147115.1 Myotis lucifugus | reverse complement strand
TTGGGTAGAGCAAAGTGCCAGGAGGTGTGGAGGGAGAGTGGCTTCATGCTGTTAAACAAGCCAGGTTTACTTTAGCTACATGATAGCTGCTCACCATTCATCTAATTTTTAAGATCTTCCAACTTTTTTGATTCATCCAAAGCCCAGTATCAGGTGGTATGATCTTACCTCATGATACTGAACGGATGTCTTTTGTATGAATTCTCTGATGATCTTTGAAGGACCCCTTCACATATCAACTCTCTAATAATGTCTGTACCCACTGGCTGATGTAAGTTTGGCTTATGCAGTAGTATTCTGCTCTCCAGCATTGGGATGGTTAAGTTATGTGCAGAAAAAGACCTGCACAAATAAGTGCTCAATAGAATACAAGCCCAAGTCTTGCTCACAAAATCTTCAAAAGGAAAGATGTGGAAGAAAATTTGGTTCCATATATTTCAGGCACCCTGGCTTTCATCTTGTTCCATGCCATGTTAATCACAGCATACCAGGCTGGCCTGGAAGTCATCTCCATGTTACCCTTACAGCAGCCTGGTCACTTGTTGGGGAAGTCTTTTGTCAGAACTGGATGTGGCATACAACATGAGCATCCACATTCCACTAGCCAGTCACAATGTCCCACTTAGATGAAGGGGAGACTGGGAAATTTAGATTAGCTATGTGCCTAGAGGAAAAAATGAAATTCTTACTAGTGAACAGATTACCAGCCTGTGTTATTGCGAGAGTTCTAATAGGGCATGACTGCATTCAAAAGGGCTTTCTCCATAGTAGCTTGTGTGAATTCTCTGATATACTCTTAGGGTTACCTGTTGGACAAAATTCTTCCTAAATTCATATTTATATGGTTTTCATTCTATGTGAATTTTCTAATGTCACATGGGTTGGTCTTTATCCAGAAGGATTTTCCTTAGTTGTTATATCAATAGGGTTTTCTCCCTCCCTGAATTCTCTGGCCTACATTTAGGGTTGACTTCTTATACAATTTTTCATATTCATTACATTTATAAGACTTCTCCCCACTGTGAGTTCTCTGATGTATTCTGAAGTTTGATTTCTGGCCAAAAGTTTTCCCACATTTATTACACTGAAAGGGTTTCTCCCCTGTGTGAATTCTATGATGATCACTAAGGATTGCCTTCCGGACAAATTTTTCCCCACATTCATTACATTTAAATGGTTTCTCCCCAGTGTGAATTCTCTGATGAACTTGGAGGGTTGATGTCCGGGCAAATGTTTTCCCACATTCAAAACAATTAAATGGTTTCTCTCCTGTGTGTGTTTTCTTATTTTTAATGAGATGGTCTTTTCGCCAGAAAGAT